>NW_021604792.1:1782329-1800664 GCF_004785775.1 Grammomys surdaster
CCTATTTGTCAATTCTTGATCTTAGAGCATAAGCCATTGGTGTTCTGTTGAGGAACTTTTCCCTTGTGCCTAGGTATTCGAGGGTCTTCCCCACCTTCTCTTCTATTAGTTTCAGTGTATCTGGTTTTATGTGGAGGTCCTTTATCCACTTGGACTTGAGCTTTGTACAAGGAGATAAGAATGGATCGATTTGCATTCTTCCACATGTTGTCCTCCAGTTGAACCAGCACCATTTGTTGAAAATGCTGTCCTTTTTCCATTGGACGGTTTTAGCTCCTTTGTCAAAGATCAAGTGACCATAGGTGTGTGGGTTCATTTCTGGGTCTTCAATTCTATTCCATTGATCTTCCTTCCTGTCTCTGTACCAATACCATGCAGTTTTTAATCACTATTGCTCTGTAGTACAGCTTGAGGTCAGGGATGGTGATTCCTCCAGAAGTTATTTTATTGTTGAGAATGGTTTTCGCTATCCTGGGTTTTTTGTTATTCCAAATAAATTTGAGAATTTCTCTTTCTAACTTTGCGAAGAATTGAGTTCATATCTTAATGGGGATTGCACTGAATCTGTAGATTGCTTTTGGCAAGATGGCCATTTTTACTATATTAATCCTGCCAATCCATGAGCATGGGAGATCTTTCCATTTTCTGAGATCTTCGATTTCTTTCTTCAGAGACTTGAAGCTCTTGTCATACAGATCTTTCACTTGCTTGGTTAGATTCACACCAAAGTATTTTATATTATTTGTGACTATTGTGAAGGGTATCATTTCCCTAATTTCTTTTTCAGCCTATTTATCTTTCACATAGAGGAAGGCTACTGATTTGTTTGAGTTGATTTTATAACCCACCACTTTGCTGAAGTTGTTTATCAGGTTTAGGAGTTCTCTGGTGGAAGTTCAGGGTCACTTAAGCATACTATCATATCATCTGCAAATAGTGATATTTTGACTTCTTCCTTTTCTATTTGTATTCCTCTGACTTCTTTTTGTGGTCTAATTGCTCTGGCTAGGACTTCCAGTACTATACTGAATAGGTAGGGAGAGAGTGAGTAGCTTTTTCTAGTCCCTGATCTTAGTGGGATTCTTCAAGTTTCTCTCCATTTAGTTTGATGTTGACTACTGGTTTGCTGTATATTGCTTTTACTATGTTTAGGTATGGGCCTTGAATTCCTGATCTTTCCAAGACTTTTACCATGAAGGGATGTTGAATTTTGTCAAGTGCTTTCTCAGCATCTAGTGAGATGATCATGTGGTTTTTTTTTTCCTTTGAGTTTGTTTATATAGTGGATTACGTTGATGGATTTCCAAATATTGAACTATCCCTGCATTCCTGGGATAAAGCCCATTTGATCATGATGGATGATTGTTTTGATGTGTTCTTGGATTCAGTTTGCTATAATTTTATTGAGTATTTTGGCATCGATGTTCATAAGGGAGATTGGTCTGAAGTTCTTTTTCTTTGTTGGGTCCTTGTGGGGTTTGGGTATGAGTGTAATTGTAGCTTCATAGAATGAATTGGGTAGTGTTCCTTCTGTTTCTATTTTGTGGAATAGTTTGAAGAGAATTGATATTAGGTCTTCCTTGAAGGTCTGATAGAATTCTGCACTAAAACCATCTGGTCCTGGGCTTTTTTTGGTAGGGAGACTTTTAATGACTGCTGCTATTTCTTTAGGGGTTATGGGACTGTTTAGATGGTTTATTTGCTCCTGATTTAACTTTGGTACCTAGTATCTGTCTAGAAAATTTTTCATTTCATCCAGATTTTCCAGTTTTGTTGAATATAGGCCTTTGTAGTAGGATCTGATGATTTTTTGAATTTCCTCAGTTTCTGTTGTTATGTCTCCCTTTTCAGTTCTGATTTTATTAATTTGGATACTCTCTCTGTGCCCTCTGGCTAATCTGGCTAAGGTTTTATCTATCTTGTTGATTTTCTCAAAGAACTAGCTCCTGGTTTTGTTGATATTTCGTATAGTTCTTTCTGTTTCTACTTGGTTGATTTCAGCCCTGAGTTTATTTCCTGACATCTACTCCTCTTGGGTGTATTTGCTTCTTTTTGTTCTAGAGCTTTCAGATGTGCTGTCAAGTTGTTAATGTATGCTCTCTCCGATTTCTTTTTGTAGGCACTTAGAGCTATGAGTTTTCCTCTTAGCACTGCTTTCATGTAGTCCCACAAGTTTTGGTATGATGTTTCCTCATTTTCATTAAGTTCTAAAAAGTCTTTAGTTTCTTTCTTTATTTCTTCCTTTGCTAAGTCATCATTGAGTAGAGCATTCTTCAGTTTCCATGTGCATGTGGGTTTTCCATTGGTTTTGTCATTATTGAAGACCAGTCTTAGTCCATGGTGATCTGATAGGATGCATTGATTATTTCAATCTTTTTGTATCTGTTGAGGCCTGTTTTGAGACCAATTATATGGTCTATTTTGGAGAAATACCATGAGCTGCTGAGAAAAAGGTATATTCTTTTGTTTTAGGATGAAATGTTCTATAAATATCTGTTAAATCCATTTGGTTCATAACGTCTGTTAATTTCAATGTGTCTTTGTTTAGTTTCTGTTTCCATGATCTGTCCATTGCTGACAGTGGGGTGTTGAAATCCCCCACTATTATTGTGTGAGGTGTAATGTGTGCTTTGAGCTTTAGTAAAGTTTCTTTTATGTATGTAGGTGCCCTTGCATTTGGAGCATAGATGTTCAGAATTGAGAGGTCACCTTGGTAGATTTTTCCTTTAATGAGTATGAAGTGTCCTTCCTTATCTTTTTTGATTACTTTGGGTTGAAAGTCGATTTTATTTGATATTAGAATGGCTACTTCAGCTTGTTTCTTGGGACCATTTGCTTGGAAAATTGTTTTCTATCCTTTTACTCTGAGGTAGTGTCTGTCTTTGTCACCGAGCTGCGTTTCCTGTATGCAGCAAAATTCTGGGTCCTGTTTATGTATCCAGTCTGATAGTCTACGTCTTTTTAATTGGAGAATTGAGTCCATTGGTGTTAAGAGATATTAAGGAAAATGATTGTTGCTTCCTATTAATTTTGTAATTAGAGGTGGAATTATACTTGTGTAGCTATCTTCTTTTGGGGTTGTTGGAAGATTACTTCCTTGCTTTTTCTAAGTTGCAGTTTCCTTCTTTGTGTTGGCGTTTTCCACCAATTATCCTTTGAAGTGCTTGGTTTGTGGGAAGATATTGTGCAAATTTGGTTTTGTTATGGAATATCTTGGTTTCTCATCTATAGTGATTGAAAGTTTTGCTGGGTATTGTAGTCTGGGCTGGCAATTGTGTTCCCTTATAGTCTGTATGATATCAGTCCAGGATCTTCTGGCTTTTATAGTCTCTGGTGAGAAGTTTGGTGTAATTCTTATAGGTCTGCCTTTATATGTTACTTGACCTTTTTAAGTACTGCTTTTAGTATTTTTTCTTTGTTTTGTGCATTTGATGGTTTGATTATTATGTGACAGGAGGTATTTCTTCTCTGGTCTAGTCTGTTTGGCGTTCTGTAGGCTTCTTGTATGTTTATGGGCATCTCATTCTTTAGGTCAGGGAAGTTTTCCTCTATAATTTTGTTGAAGATATTTACTGGCCCTGTAAGTTGGGAATCTTCACTCTCATCTATACCTATTATCCTTAGGTTTGGTCTTCTCATTGTGTCCTGGATTTTCTGGATGAGAAAATGAGATTCTCTCTTCTATCTCTTGTATACTGTTGGTGATGCTTGCATCTATGACTCCTGATCTCTTTCCTAGGTTTTCTATCTCCAGGGTAATCTCCTTTTGAGATTTCTTTATTGTTTCTATTTCCATTTTTAGATCCTGGATGGTTTTGTTCAATTCCTTCACCTGTTTGGTTGTGCTTTCTTGCAAATCTTTACAGTATTTTTGTGTTTCCTCTTTAAGGGCTTCTACCTGTTTACCTGTGTTCTCCTGTACTTCTTTAAGGGAGTTACTTATGTCCTTCTTAAAATCCTCTATCATCATCATGAGAAGTGATTTGAATTCTGAATCCTGCTTTTCCTGTGTGATAGGGTGTCCAGGGCTTGCTATGGTGGGAGAACTGGGTTATGATGATGCCAAGTAACTTTGGTTTCTGTTGCTTGTGTTCTTGCGCTTGGCTTTCACCATTTGGTTAACTCTGGTGTTACCTGTGCTCACTGTGTCTGACTGGAGTCTGTCTTTCCAGTTATCTTGCTTGTATCAGAACTCCTCAGAGTCCAGATGTCTCTGTGTTTCTGTGATCATAAGCTCCTGGGTGGAAGAACTCCTGGGACTCAGGTTGCCTCTGGGATCCTGAAATCCTGCTGCTCTGAGTATAGCATCTCCTCTAGGATGGCTCAGGATAAGGTGTCTCCACAGGAGCAGACCAGCTAGGTGTCTGCCCCAGCCAAAAGGACCAGGTGTGGGCTTATTTTTCAAACTTATTTGTGTATGTGTTTGTGTGTGTGTGTGTGTGTGTGTGTTAGAGAGAGAGGGAGAGGGAGAGGGAGAGGGAGAGGGAGAGAGAGAGAGAGAGAAGGGGAGGGGGAGGAAGAAGGGGAAGGGGAAGGAGAAGAAGGGGAAGGGGAAGGAGAAGGGGAAGAAGGGGAAGGGGAAGAAGGGCAAAGGGAAGGGTGAGAAGGGGAAGGGTGAGAAGGGGAAGAAGGGGAAGGGGAAGGGGGAGAAGGGGAAGGGGGAGGAGAAGGGGGAGAAGGGGAAGAGGGAGAAGGGGAAGGGGAAGAAGGGGAAGAAGGGGAAGAAGAAGGGGAAGAAGGGGAGGAAGGGGAAGGGGAAAGGGAAGGGGAAGGGGAAGGGGAAGGAAGGGGAAGGGGAAGGGGAAGAAGGGGAAGGTGGGGAAGGGGGAGGGGGAGGGGAAGGGGAAGGGGAAGGGGAAGGAAGGGGAAGGGGAAGGTGGGGAAGGGGGAAGGGGAGGGGGAGGGAAAGGGGAAGGGGAAGGGAAAAAGGGAAAAGGGAAAAGGAAAGGGAAAAAGGGAAAAGGGAAAAGGGAAAAGGGAAAAGGGAAAAGGGAAAAGGGAAAAAGGGAAAGGGAAGAGAGGACAGACAACTTGTGTAACTCAATGTGTCTCTCCATCAAAAAAGTTCCAGGATTGAGCTCAGGCAGTCGTGTTTGACAAGCATTGCCTTTCCCATGTGACCTTGTTTCTGATCTTAAGGGAAAGATTTAAGTCTTTTTCATGGAGGTTGATGTTCAGTGGACTTTTTTACCCATGACTGTTCTGCTGCGGAAGCTTCTAGTTGCATCTTTTGATTGGAGAGAGTTTAAAACATTTACACTAAATTTTTTATTGATAAGGAAGAACTTTGGTTATTTTGTACTTTTTTCTGTTTGCTATATTGATTTTATGTTCACTGTTTTCTGTGCTGCTGTCTTCTTTTATGTCTAGTCAACTGTTTATTTATTTATTTATTTATTTATTTATTTATTGCTGTGATACATTAAAAATCCCTTCTAGTTTCTTTGGTTCAAAATTTTACAGCTATTTTCTTTATGTTTACAATAGGGATTACATTTAATATCTTGATATTATGATTTATACTTGTTTAACTCATACACAACACAAATTTTCACCTTTACCCTTCAGCACCTCCCCTTCCATATCTTCATACAGTGGATCCAAATACACAGACTAATAATTGATTTTTAGTTAACTAATTTCTTAAATCATGTAAAAAATAAAAATGTTACAAAACATTGTTATAATGTTACCTTCATCTCACTCTGGTCTGCATAAGTTGGCTCTGTGTCTCCCTACAGCATCCTATGGCCACCGCCTTCTCTGTCTCTCGGACTCTTGGGCTCCACTACTCGGTTTTAATATTTGCCATTTCTGTATTCTGCCTGCCTACATCTTTCTCTAAATTCTGCTAGTGAACCTTTGGACAATGGTTGCTTTACTTGTTCTGCTTTAGAATTTTAATTTCAGTTTCTTTTCATATTCTCTATCTTTTTATTCATCCTTCCACGCTACTCAACCTTCTCTGTATCTTCCTCTTAGTCCTTCGAGTGCCAGAGCTGTTGTAAAGTCCGTTGTGTGGATTTACCCTGAGCGTCCACTGACTGTTTTCCACTGAGCTGGATAGTCTCTGTGGCTTGTTTTCCTACAGCTTTTAAAGAAGCCAGATATTTAAATATACATTTTGGAATCATGGTGGCCTCTTCTTCAACTCTGGCCGATTGTAGTCCTGTTCGATTGTTTTGCTTTGTTTTTTTTAGTACCTGGGATTGAATGTAAAGCTTTACATCCTCCAGGAAAGAACTCCATCTGTGATCTGTCTCCTTAGCTTTTGCATGCTAAGGACCAGCCTAAGCTTAGAGAAGGATTCAGATAGAAGGGATGTCTGGGAGCAGCATGGTGGAGCAGAAGAGGATTCTGGGATCAATGAATTGTGGGTCCAAGCTGGCAGCCTATGTTCTGCTCAAGACAGATTTCCAGATGACATTTTCTCCTTTCTGCTTTCTCTCTGGAATATATATATATATTTTTTTCGGTTCGAGATAGTTCTCCAAGCAGTTCTCTCATGGTATTCTAAAATCTTTCTCTGGATAGTTCATCTCTTACAGATTATAAGCCCAGTCTTTTGTTTTACATGTCAATCCAATCATTTACTCCAGGCCTCCTTTGATTATCCTATGAATCAGTATCTTATAACCCTAGCCCTTTGATTCTTAGGAAGTACATTTTTCCTTACATTGCAAAAGAATTCAAAGGTCTTCCTGCCTCTGTTAAGTGCAGGCAATAAGCTACGTGGGTGGGACCCTGCCCTGAAATGACCATTTCTACCACACTATCTGTCCCTAACCTTGCTCTGTCCCAGGCAGACCCTGAACTCAGGAATCTGCCTTACTGTGTATCTTTCTGACAAGCTGGCTCATTAGTACAGCTGCCTTTGCTCCTTTAGATTCGTGATACCCCTCATATAATTCATGTTGCATCCTTAGTTTTTTGCAGAGTTGAGAAATTATATATTTCTAAACTTAGTTTTAGAGTTTTTAGAGTTCTTTCCCAAGCCTTAAGGGTTGTCCCAAAGGTCCCAGCATTTACCATTTGACTGAGACATTAGACACACCTTCACCTCCCGAACTCATGCTGTCTCCGATTTCCTTGGACTCATTAGTATTAACAGAGAGAACATCTCTTGAAGGAGGATTGTAAAAGTATGTACAGTACTATTACAAACAAGCCACACCCACAGCAGCCATCGACACTCATGCAGGTCCATGCCCTATTGGCTCTGTCCCAGGGGTGGGAGCCATGTCATTCCACCCCTACCAAAGCCCTGCTAGAGTTGGCATTTGTAGGTGAAACCTGATGCATAATTAAAGGCCTTATTTTCCTTCTTCTGATGACTCTCAGTTTCATCTCACTTCATTTCTTTCTTGATACAATGTTGCACTTTCCAGCCTAGCTTGGCCTCAAATTCACAATATTTCTGCTTCCCAAGGCTAGGATTGCATATGCTACCATGCCCTTTGTCCCTCCCACCCCGATTTCCTCCCTCCCTTCTTCCTTTCTCTTTTCCTTTTCTCTTTTTCTTCCTTTTCCAGCCTTCTTTCCTTCCTCCCTCTCTTCTTTTGAGAAGAATCTATATTTTATAAAGTACCAGCTTTAACCGTCACATCATCTTGACTCCAGGCTGTGCTGGGGTTTGCCATTGCAGCATTAGCATAGCTTGTTTTGTGTCCTTCTGAACTTGTTTTGAAGTGTGTATTCTCTGTTGTGTCTGATAGCTTTGTATGTTAGCCTAGAGGGCAACTATAATTTGACAGATTTCTTTAAACTCCTAGAACCTAAATACATAAATAAATCCCCTTTCAGTGTTTATTGACTCTCTGTGCGAGGTGAAACATGCCTTCTATCTTCATCTGGAAACTCTCCACCTCACCTTCACCTTTTTGTCAACTTTGCATAGCCTGGAAGGCAGCCAGAGATGGGTGCTTCCGGTGATCCTATGACTTTTCTCACTGTGAATTTAAATTGGGCATTTGTGTGTTTTTTTCTAGATTCCTAAGAACTTGTGGGAAAGTTTCAAGGTGCTTATTCTTTTTCAAATTCTGTTTGTGTATGTGTGTCTGTGCGAGGAACAAGGATGGGTAAGTACAAGCGCTGAGGAGGCCAGAAGAGTTTATTTGCTGGAGAGGGGAGTCACAAGTGGTGGTAGGCACCAAGTGAGTTCTGGGAACCACATCCAGCTCCCCGGCAAGAGCAGCCTGTGCTGTTAGCCCCCAAACAGCTCCCCACCACAAGGCCATCACTCTTTAGAGTGTTATGTTTTCTAGCCTGGCCTCCCAGGCTTTTCAGCTACCCTGCTGTCAGACATGACTAGTAAGTACACTTAAGCATTTTGGACAAGCAGGTTGTTTGGCTACCTCAGTCAGTAGAATATGAGACCCTGAAATACTCTGGGAAACTTGAGCACCGCGAGAGTTCTGGGTGAGACAGATAAAGACATTCAATTTGAGCTGTTTAGCCAAATCTTATCAGATGGTGTTAATTGCGTGGTCAGGATAAATCCTATTTTCTGTCCTATTAATTTCGGCAGATGGTAATGCAACGTTAAATGCAATGCATTTTTCTCCTCTTACAATACACATGCTTCCATCTAGACCTAGAAGGACAGGTTTGAGAGTTCTGACTTGTTAGAATCTTTTGTGGATTCTGGTGCAACGGAAGAGCCAGTTGTGTCCAGAGTCCCTCATATGCTCTGTTTTTCTTCCTTTCCCAGGCTGTCTTCTTGTCATGGGTGGTCTTGTGGTCACTCAACAGGCACACTCAGGTCACATCCTACCCCCCCTTGTTCGTCCCTGGGCCCTGTCATTCTCTCATTGATGGTACAGTCAGACTTGAGATGAATAGAATCAGAGAGGAAGTCTCCAAGGCCTAGAGAGGAAATTAGCCAGACTTTGTACCAAGACTAATCTGGCAAGGGGCTCTGGCTATGGATCATAGCCACTTCTAGTGGAAACAGAGTTCTTCACAGTGAGGGCACCAGGGGAAGAGCTCCCCTTTTCTTTGTCCATGAGAAAAAAACGTGTTAGCTTAGGGCTTATTACTAGCTCGGGGAAACAAATATCAATAACATGTAAAATAAAAAGTGAATATGCATATATCCAGAAATGATAACCATATAGGAAAAAAAGTAGGGTAGGAAGGATCTGGTGTGTGTCTGAGGATAGCAGTTTGCCATGTCACTGTGGTGTCATAGGATGGGCTTGAAAGAGACAGAGACATTTGCTCATGATCTGAAGGATGTGTGGGAGTTGGAAAGTGGACATAAGGTCCCAAAGAATTTCTTTTGGAGAAGGGGTTGGCTGATCAAAGATTTCAGGATGATGCATGGCTGGAGTGCCCAGGGGACAGGAAGGAGGCCATGGCTTGAGCTCTGAAGAGAGAGGGACACAGCAAAAGTTAACATCAGAGAGACAGATAGCTGTTGAGAAGCCAGCAATAGGGCCTTTTAGGCTATTTTAAAGGCTAGGGCTTTTGCTCAGAGCTTAGAGGCTCATGCAGAGTTTAGAGCAGAGTGACATCAACATCTCAGAGGCCATGGTGTTGGAAAAAGAATGGAAGGAGGCTGGGGTTCCTAGACACCAGAAGCAATTAGAAGGCATCTGTGTTAACACAAGATAAAGATGATAGTAGGAAAATAATGTTAAGTGACTGGATTTGGGATGTAGTTTGAGAACAGGTCTAACGGGGTTTTTTTAATTGAGTAGCACTCATGCCTCTGTGTGTGTGTGTGTGTGTGTGTGTGTGTGTGCGCACGCACGCGTAATACCAAATTTGAGATCTTTATTAGATACTCTAGGGATGCTAGACAAACAATTGTGTACTTACTGCTGAAATGTGGGAGGAGTATAGAGGTGGAGATTTAAAGCTGGGACCAGTAGCATCCAGATGACATTAAAGCTCTGAGGATGTGTGAGACCATTACCAGGGATGAAGGTAGCCTAGGCCCCTGCAGCACTAGGGTCGGGCAGAGTCAGGAGGCTCTTGAACTGGAGAATGAGAACAATGGGGCAAGGTTATGAAAGGAAAACACGGACAGTGTGTCTGGAAGAGACTGGATGACAGAGTTACTGAAGATATAGGTACTGATGGAGAAATTAAACTGGAGAGGGAAACACACAGCTGTGTTTAGTTAGCTACATGGAGGTTTTCACTGAAGTGGTGGCACAAACAGCTGACCTGATGAGCATGGGTGACCTTTGGAAGACAGAAACTGTTGAAGGTAGGGACAAGCATTTGAGAAAGTTTTGTTGTGAACAGGAACAAAGTGTTCAAGCGATGTGGGTAAGGGACCGTGTTTGATGCACAGCTGGGAACTGATTTGGGAGAAGCACCCATCACTCTTTTCTGAGGAGATGAACCTGCAGTAAACTGCTCGCACAGCATGTCCAGCAACAGTGGAAGACTGTTGATGTTTCCTTTGAAAGATTGGAAGCAGGAAACAAAGTTGCCAGGGAGAACATGGGTCAAGAGAAAAGAAGCTGAGGAGGTTTCTGCAGAAGAGACAGTGTGTTACTATTGTGTATAAGCCAGGATGAGGCTACTGTAAGGAGAGGGCATGTCACCATTGTCTGTAAGACAGGACAGGAAGCAGTGTAAGAATGAACAGAACAGTTGCTTACAATGTTGATGGCTTTCTGGGATAGAGTCATGCATTTTAGTGAAACCCTGATGGCTCCTATAAGTCCCTGATGTATTTTCAATGACTAAATAAATACACAGGCTTTCATGTGTTTATATGATTATATAAATGGCCGAATAAAACAATCTGAATTCCTTTTTTAACATGAAGCAAATCAAGATTAGAGAAACAGAACCAACAACAATTTACATGGCAGATGTTTTATTTTGAAAGCTTCCAGTTTGATTATCTTGAAGGCACACTATTATTCTGGGTTTGCCTACTATGCAGGCAACAATCTGGAAGATCATCTACTCAGTTCATGGTGGGCACAAGGGCAGGTTCAAGTGCAGTGATAGTACTTAACAAGGGGAAAGCAGTTTTAAACAGTGAATTAAAAGTCTGACATTTTGGGTTCGGGGATTAATAAGACTTAAGGTGTGGGCATGACAGAGGCAGGAAGACACGACGACAGTGGACTAATTAATATCAAGTTCTAAGAACTGAACTTAAAGATTACAGACTAGGTCCAATGACCTGGAACTTCAACAGTAGGGAAATAGAAGCAGGAGGACCACTGTGAGTTTGGGACCCGAGTGGTCTACATAGTGAGTTCTGTGTCAGCTAGGATATATAGTAAGGTGTCCATCTTAAAAACAAAACTCCCCACAGGAATACAGGATTTTTCAAGAAGAATAGTTGTTGATAGGTGTGGGGACAACTACAAAAGAGAGAAACTGGAGTAATAAAAGACATGATATACATGTGTGAAATTCTTAAAGAAAAAAATCTATGTAGTAGGAAATCTTAGAGCTTTTTTAATAGAAAAATTATAGCGCATGGTTGGAGATCACCAGTTCTCTCAATAAATCCAATCACGACTAGACATGTGGTTCATACAATATTTAAGTTTGAAATGTATTGCAGATATTCTTAGCCTTTAGATTCATTTATGAGCTTCTCCTAGCTTCAGAAAACACCTTGAAAGTATAATTTTTGACCTCAACAAGCAACTAAGACAAGACGGGAACTTATGTTTGATTCAAAATGCAGATTAAAATTAATCATTCTTTCATTACTTTGCATATGGAATTTTACATGATGAATATTCCAAGGAGAAAATGTGATAAGAAACTAAGGAGAGGATAGGGAAGAAATCACTACAAAAGACTGATTTTTATCTGGCTCTTCTGTGACCTTCACACTCTAAGCCTGTGGTTCTCAACCCATGGGTCATGACCCTTTGGGGGTATCAAACGACTTTTTTATCATGGAGGTCGCATAGTAGATATCCTGTAAATCAGATATTTACATTGTAATTCATAACAGTATCAAAATTACAAATATGAAGTAGCAACTAAAGTAATTTTATGGTTTGGATCGCTACAACCATCAGGAGCTGTATTAAAGGGTCATAGCATTAGGAAGGCTGAGAACCATTGCTCTAAGCTATCTTCCACAAGAAAGATGCCTTGCGTATGAGATAGAGGGAATTAGAAGCTAAAATCCTAAAGTATTTAATCAATAATGTACATGCTCATGGCATTGCTCAGATGATACTGTTTCCTAGTGGGTACCATTTTTCTTCATTGAGGGGAACACTGCAGAGTTGGATGTTAACTGCTCCCACAAATACAGTTTTACTCTTCACGATGAGCATTAAAACGTGGCCCTGGAGCCCTGAGACTTCATCATATACCACCTGAAAATGGAGATAGAAGGAACACGTAAATCAGTTATGCTTGAATGCATCTTTCTTTTCAATAATAATTTTAATATTTAAAATGATGCTAGCAGCTAATACCTTTGAGGGGAGAGGTTGATGTCAAAATATTTTATTTCCAGCATTAACCCTGAAGAGCCAAGGCTCTACTGACATAATGGAATTAAATGACTATTTCTTTAAGAATCTTAGTGTTCCTGATTCCGTTAAACTTCCTCACTCCAAATTCCGTGATTCAATCAGATATTCACCAGAAATAGAGTCCAATACTCTGCCTCTAACCACCCTTGAACCTCCTGACTGGCACAGGAGCTTGGGTACCACATCCTTGTGTTGCATGTCTGTGAAGATGGACAGGCCAGTGCTACTTAAATGGGGAAGGTGATATTTCCTTGCACAGTTAACGGAATCAGTTTGTGGTCACTTCTTTTACTTAAAATTGTGTGACTTTTAATAGCGAAAACGTGTTTATCCAGTTAAACATATAATACAAACACTTCAAAAGTGGAAGGAGAAAAATCTGCCTTTCCAACATTGGGGGATAACCACAGCTAACATTTTGATATTCTTTGGTCTTACGTATGCAATTGCTTGTTTTTCTTTTCAAAGATCTGACTTGTAATATACATGTAATATGCACATATATGTATGGGTTGTTCCTGTGATTTAATTTTTTCACCAGTGGGGTCTGTTCAACTTTGGCTTCAAATATTCAGGGGATTACAGTAATGACAATGACAGGCCTGTTGCGGGTGAGAGATGTTGGCAGTGGGGGATGGAAGAAGATGTTAGCTATGAGATGTGAAAGGAAAGGAGGCATGCATGGAAAGCTGACATGGTTGCCGGGGAAACGTGTTAGAACACATTGAGAAGCCGGAATTTCACATAGTGATACATATTTGCTATTTACAGCCACATTACGAGGGAGAATGGAGGGCTCTCAGTATATGCAAAATAGGAGGCAGCTTGAAAGGAAAGCCCTCAGACAGCTGGGTGGCCTCCTCTGTGAGCAAGGATGGGGGGTTCTGAGCAGTTGCACACTGTCTGCATCTGTTTGTCACCCTCTGACGCCATCAGTGAGGACTGGCGTTGAAGTCCCCAAAGGAAACTCTCTGTTGAGCACGTAAGAAATGCAAGTTATCAATCAAGTTTGGTTCTCTGCCATCGACAAAAATTTACTTAGCAAGTAAAAAACTAACTGAATTAAGGGATGTGGTTCGCAATGTTATCTAGGCTACTCTATCCAGCTACTTCCTCCTACAGAGGCTCACTTCAGCTTCACAAAGAAAATCGCCATTGTTTTTTCTAGGATTGCCTATTGAAAGTATCCCAAGCCAGGAGTGGGGATCAGGGGTAATAAAGATTTTGGAGAATGTGTCAAACACCCCCAAATTAACTCATGTTCCCTCACTGTTGATGGATGCCTGGTGCTACCCGGGAATCCATTCGGGACCTCAGGGTAAGCTCCCTCTTAGTCCCTTCATGGCGGCCATCTTTAGCCTCCTGCCTTCTCTCCCCCTTTTCTTCCTATAACATTTACCATGGAGAATTCCTTGCTTGTCCCAAAGAGAAGACCGATGATGGAGCTTTCAAAATGATACAGGGGAGGAGGAAAGTGGCACCATTTCAAGATGTGACCTCTGCAAAGGTCTGGCTCAGGGACTCTGTGAACTGTACCAATCAATTCCAAAAGGAAGATTTTTCAACAAGACACAGCAGTGACTTATATTCACATTCATGTGAGTCTGTCTTCGGCTCTGAGCCTTTGCATGTTGGGAATAATAGAACTAACCTACAGCTCCGTGAAAAAGAATTAATGAGAGAATGATGCAAGCTTTATGCCGAATATTCAACACTCACAAATCAACTTCAAATGGCCATCAAATACACAAATAGAGCGATTTTTTTTTTTGCACTTGGCTGAGGAATACTTTTCCTGACAAAACCAAGTCCCTCAAACACCCAGAAAGTAGGAAGTCTCAGGATGTCATTTTGAAATTTATTATTTTCCTGTGTCAAGTCTAAACATCAGGACTTTCAAAGTTATGTTACTTGGTAGATTTTTAACCTGTTCTTGGATAACGCAAATTATTTTCTTAAAGTGACCAAAGTGACAATATTGGTAGTATACAGTTCTTAGTTGTTCCGTGCACCTATTGTGATTTTTTTTTTTTTGGTTTTTCGAGACAAGGTTTCTCTGTGTAGTCCTGGCTGTCCTGGAACTCACTCTGTAGACCAGGCTGGCCTCGAACTCAGAGATCCGCCTGCCTTTGCCTCCCAAGTGCTGGGATTAAAGGCGTGCGCCACCACCGCCCGGCTGTGATTTTTTTAAAAAACTCTTTTACCATGCAATAAGTAGTTGTTGGGTCATGCTGGAGAAGAACATAGGTGGATGCATTCTTTGTGACATTTTCATCAAATGACATAGTATGTCTTTATAGAAATAGAATAAGGAATACGTCTCTTTATTACGTTTTATAGTGTATTCATACATGTCTACCGATAAGCATGAGGCAAATCTTCAGTCAACCTGACAACTATAGAATTTGTGGGTTTGGAATTGGCACCTCAAATAGGAAGCTTTGAGTGTAATGCTTATCTATTAACTCATATACAGGCACTCACTGGACATTATTTGACACAAGGGGCTAATAAATAAGACAAAAGTATATTTTCATGATTGCAGTGGGAGAGTAATAAACAGGAGGTCAGTGAGCCTGTATCGGTGGGAAGAGTATCAAGGGAGGAGCGAGGTGAGAGCCAGCTCCGCACACATTCGAACAGAGAATTGGAAGGAGAGAGTGTCCTGGGGTGGACTTGGGCTTTGGGATCAGTTAGTTCTGAGCTTAAATAACTTGTATCCTTCTGGGCCTAGTTATCATGTACATTTATAGGCATCTGTTAGTTAAAGAGAAGACATCCTGAAACATTGTTATTTGGTGACCTCTGTCCTCTTGGGAAGATGGCTGCAATGTTGCAGATGACAGAATGTTAGAGAAACATTGTCTTACACAGGACCAGTCCTCTGAAACTTGTAGTACATGACAGACCAAGCTTTATCATCCTGTGAGGCTCAGAAGAGTTCAGGTTTGGGAGACAGTAGTAAAGGACAAGGGCCTGAGTTTGATCCAAGCTTGTGAAGCAAGCTTGGTGTAGTGGTGCATATCTTTAATGCCAAGACTTGGAAGCAGGAGGCAGAGGCAGGAGGAGGAGATGGAGGCAGGAGGCAGAGGCTGAAGGATCTCTGTAAATCTGACGCTAGACTATGCTATGTAGTGTGAGACACTGTCTCAAACAAAATAAAAAAAAAAAAACAACCCAGTGAACATACAAAACCCCCAAAACAACACACCCGATGATGACATCCGGTTTCCATATATACACATACAGATTTGAATGCACATAAGCACATAAGTACACACGCACACACACACACGCACAGAGGGAGAGAGAGAGAGAGAGAAAGAGAGAGAGAGAGAGAGAGAGAGAGAGAGAGAGAGAGAGAGAGAGAATGAATTGGTGATGAGCAAGTGTCTCTGGCTTGCTGACTGTCCTTGTATCCTCATCACCCATGAAGAATTCTGCATGAGAGCTTTAGGCAGGTAAAGCATGTACCACCCATGTCCTGTCCTTTCCGGTGTTTCCTTTAGAATTTTCCTGGATAATATCCAAGGACAGTGCAGGAACACATCGATTGTAACAATGTAACTCTGTTACAAGGTAGAGATTCTTCCTTCATTATGAATCCTTGAACAGCGTTTTAAACCAGATGTTTGAGGTAGCTGAACACAAAAAACACTGGTGTGAGGGCTAAATTCGCAGCCATTCTCAAAGCTGAGAGATGGTGCCCGGAATGTTCTGCTCCTGACTCAGGTGCACCATGGGATTTCTGTATGCCAGAGGAATTCTGAGAGACTGCTGGCAAACCCTGCTGGGATGCACACTGGAAAGTGTCAAATAGACAAGCTGGTCCCTGGACCAAAGCTTTGGTAATTGAAGGATGGAGTCTCTGCCACTAGAGAGAGTCCTTGAACTAACCCTCCCTCAGAAGAATCCGTGAATAACAAAGGGAAGAATTATTTCAGTGAAAATTTTGGTAAGACATTGATAGGCAACACTTTATTCCCTTTCTGTGTCTCAGGGATTTACACATAGATAGGAACTAGATATTTCTTATTCACCTCATTGTATGCTGCAAGGCCTTGGCACTTTGAGGAATCCCACTATAGTGAGAGGAGAGGCTGCTGCAATGAGCATGCTTCAGAGAAGGTGCAAGAACAAAGCTATTTAATACCCATGGATGCCATGGGATAAGCCTCTGAGCTCTTTAGTAAGAACCTGGTCTCCTATTTCGGTGCCTTTAAAGACTCACAGAAGTAAAGCAGAAGCTTATTGCAGGAATAGGATCCTATGTCACTGCTGAGGGCAAGAGAAAATAAGTCAGATACAAAGTCAAGTGCTTGTTTTTTGCATCTTTTGTTGAGGTTCGGTCGGTTGCTTTGATTGTAATGCAAAGTGCAGGCCCCCAAGACCTGGCTGCCCCAGAGATGAGAGAGTCTGAACATAGACTCAAATGATACCATGTGATCTTGGTCTCAAGTTACTTCTGACTGTTGAGTAAAGATGCTGATAGCCAATACCTGGGCAGAGGGGACATAGGCAGGGTTCAGCACTCCAGGACTTCCGGTATCGGTATCAAAGAAGAATCACGAGGGGGAAAGAAGGTGAAGGGAGGAGGAAGCCACCATGGGTTAGGTGAGTCGTGAAACAATTAATGGCCATGTGGTTGGCTACTTGGACCCAAGAGCAGCCCAGAGAAAACCTGGGAAATCATATAATGGAATTAATTACTGGCTGGGAAATAGACATAGTAGCATAGGGGATAGACATCTACCCAGCTCTTGTGCTGATTAAGGCTTATTATAAATGTAAAGATTGTATGCGTGTTTTTATCCAGGAACTAAATGGTTAAAGGCAGGGTAGAAACTCTGGGTTGGGATTAAATTTTTTTACAACAAAATGGTGCCAATGTGGGACATGTTTTCCTCGAAGTTAGGCCCCGGTTCTGCCTCCCAGCCCCATGCTCCCAGAAATAAGACTCAGACTCTAATTATATTTACAAATACCTTGGCCATTTATCTAGGCTCTACTCTGACTAGATTATAACTAAAGATAACCCATTTATTTTGACCTATATTTTGCCATGTGGCTGATTATGTGTCGTCAGGTACCATGCGTTGGTCTCCTCACTTCTTTTTGGGGCTCTTCTTCCTGCCTCCTTGACTCCCAGAATCCTTTTTCTTCCCAATGTTCCACCTCTACTTCCTGCCTAAGCCATAGGCCATAGGCTTTTTAATTGACAGTTGAGGCATGCATACAATACACATGATGATCTCTCTGCAATTTTTATAAGCATTGCTGTATTGATATAGACACAGAACATGATAGGAGAAAACTCAGAACTTTGTGCAGGATTTCTGTCTCATGGCTCTCTGATTTCAACTGGCTTGCCCATCCCACCCCCAGCCCACATCTCCGGTCAGTCTCAATCAACTTTCCGATACTCACATTCCTGCTTTGGATCCCATGTGTACTGGGACTGTGTAAGTATGGACTTATTATTTGTTGGTCTTTTAAAATGTGTACAAAATATGAACAGTGTATGTCTGTTCTTCAAGAAGGCCTCAGCTGAGAAGGAGTTGTAGTGATTTTGGATTACTATGGATTTAGGAAGACCTAAGATTATTTCAAAGCTGTCAGAAAATTTATGTCTATACCAAGAATTGTAAAATAAGCTTCATGCACGTCTATTTAACTGCTGATTTTATAATCCATTAAGCTTTTGATGAATTAACTTTCAAATTATTAAAATAATACTGACTGCTAGTGACATTATTGTTTACTTATACTATGAACACTCAATTGCCGTGTAGGGACTGAAACCTCCTCCTTCCCTCCCTTCTTCCTCCCTCCCTCCCTCCCTCCCTCCCTCCCTCC
>NW_021604792.1:1800764-1803036 GCF_004785775.1 Grammomys surdaster
GCTATAGATTCTCTCTCTCTCTCTCTCTCTCTCTCTCTCTCTCTCTCTCTCTCTCCTTCCATTCCTTCCTCCATCTCTCTTTTATGTAATATCCAGAATACCAACTCAGACATTGTTCTGTAGACATCATCCACCTAATCCACTTATTTTAAAAAAACTTATGTATATGAATGTCTGAATGCATGTATATGCATCACATGTGTGTATTGCTCCAGGAGGACAAAAGAGGGTGTCATGTCCCTTGAAGCTGGAGTTTCAGACAACTGTGAGCTGCCATGTGGATGTGAGGACACAAACCTGGGTCCTCTGCAAGAACAGTCAGTGTTCTTGATTACTGAACCATCTTTCCAGCCCATCTCTTATCTTTTGATACAGCATCTCTACCAAGTTTCTTGATAATAAGGTTGAATGGCTTGTATGCAAAGAAACAGGTTTCATATTGTTGTATGTGTATCTCTAGCTATGAATGGACATTATAATGGATAATGAGACATCAAAACACCTCTACCAATTTAGAGAATTCTTTATAGGCATGCATGTATACATATCAATGATTTATATACATTTTACCCACACATAGATAGTATCACTTATAAAACTACCTGAAATATTTAAAGATAGCTTTTAGAAGTCACTAGATAGCTTTTAGAAGTGTTAAAGATATACAGGGAGAGGAGACATTCCCCTTATTGTCAGGAAATTTTCTCTAGATCTAAAGGTTACAAAGATTCGTAAAGGGGGGGGGGTGCCAGGACTCACAGGTCACAGCAGCAGAGAAGGGCAGAGTGAGAAGTGGGTCTGAAGAGTCATCAGGACCACATGCAGTGATTTAGGGCAATAAATAAGACACTGCAGTGCCTAAAAAGGATTGATGGTGAGTCTTGGTCTTCAACTTGATGAGATTGAAAATCACCATGGAAACAGACATCTAACACACCTGTGAAGGAGTTTAAGTTTCTTGAGGTGAGAAGATACCTCTAATGTGGGCAACACCATGGACATCTGCTTGGAGTTCCTGCTCCACGCATGCCCCATCATGATGGACTGACACCCTCAAACTGAGAGCCAAAACAAACCCTGCCTTGAGTTGCTTTTTCTAGCTATTTTGTCACAGCCATGAGAAAGATTAACTGATACAAAAGGCAATTTCAATTATTATAACAATGTATGCATTTCCATTTATGTAACATTAAAAATGTTTATAGGGATAGAGTTCCTGTACCACTCAAAGGCAGGCAGTTTTGGCTACAGTAGGGTTATCCTTGTGAACCTTGGGATGGTTCGGTTCTGTGTCTTGATTGGGGATCAAGTAGGTGACACCAATGTTCAGAGCTAAACATCCACACAAGGTGGCTCTCAGAGTTTGTAAAGTCAGAATGAGATACTTGGATCAGACCAATGTCAGCTTCCTAGTGTTGGTACTTAAGTAGCTAGGTAACTAGAGCTATGTTAGCAATTACACTGGGGGAAAGACCTTGAGAGCCACTGGAATCTGTATTATTTTTTTCTAACTGCACATGAATTTAAAAAAGAAAATAGTAAGTGGTATTCACCCAAGAAAGAACCAAGGAAAATTACTGAGGGGATATGAATGCCACATTTAACACTGTACATTAACACTTGGAAGTGAGGGCCCTTCTAATAATTTAAATGGATTAATAATAAATATGGTTGAATGATACCCTTCATAGAAATGTAAAAGATTTAATAAAACTATTTCACAGAGATGGTCCTGATGGTACATGCATGTAACCCCAGCACTTGGGAGGCAGAGGCAGACAGATCTCTTGTCAGTTCAAATCTAGCCTGAGCTACAAAGCCAATTCCAGGCCAGTTGAGGTTACATAGAGAAACCCTGTCTCAAAACAAACAAAAAATAAATATTCCACAGGAGTTAGATAACAGCTTTGTAATGGCTAAGGAGACAGAGACCTTAGAAAGAATTACACCTGGAAAAGGAAAACTGGATTTAGGAGTCCAGTGGTGTTCTAGTAGAAACCGCAGAGCTTTATTTTTGGTCATGACAGAGGGAGCAGGAAGTGTCATTAAAGGTGTGTTTTGACTTTGCACAAAATTAAGCCAGTCAGTATTCTAGCACTGATGAGAAAGGGGCTCAGGTGGCCCCGCCCCTAGCTGAGAGGAGAATCACAGGTAATTGCTGCTGGGAGAAGGAGACTCATTTCCCTCTGGGGTTGTAATCATGGACGTGGATAGACATACACACACACACACACACACACACACACACACACACACACACACACACACACAC
>NW_021604792.1:1803046-1810248 GCF_004785775.1 Grammomys surdaster
CACACACACACACACACACACACACACACACACACACACACACACACGGTGCACGCAGACAGTACTAACTGGACACACAGAGCTATATATAAAATGTACATGTCTGATACATGCAAACTAATCCTCCACCCTCCTCAAAAAAAAAAAAGGCATCTTTTGAGATGGCAAAGAAGCAAGCCTGTCTTCCAAGTGGCTGAGAGAAGTTTAAATGGCATGCTCCAGCAATGAGGAAAGAGGGGTCAAAGGTGAGAACTATGGGTAACATCAGGTATGACATGCACATCTATAATCCCGGCACTTGAGGCAGAGGCAGGGGGATCAGAGGCACGAGGTTATCCTTGGCTACAAAAATGAGTTCCAGACCAGCCTGCGTTATATGAGTAGCTGGACCTTAGGGGCGTCAATACAGATGTAAGCTTACACTGAGATGGGACAGAATATTTGCGACCATATCCAGAGTCTCTGTGGTCGTCCTTCATAGTCCAGTGAAGCAGAGCTCCTGAGAATACCCAAGCACAAGGATGTCAAAGAAATGAAACATTCAGGGTTTAGGAATAGCCTGCAAACTTCACCCTGGGCACCCTACTCATCTGCTGCCCGTTCCTGATTCCTCAGGAAGCACCGGGATTCTCTGGAATTGTTAGGGAGTACAGACCAAAGAAGGAACTCAGAGTTGCTACCCACAGTTTTAAGGCTTTTTCTTTGTTTGTTTGTTTTGTTTTGTTGTTGTTTCAAAATCAGGGGTTGTTTGAATCTCTGGATGCAGACCCTTTGGCTAAGGAGGGATGCTTTCTGAAGGGCAGGCAGGCCAGGGTGGACCACAGAACTTCAGCAAATAACACTTTAAGAGGAGGAATAGCAAGGAATGAAAACAAACTGACAGTCAGAGGAAAAGGGAACAAATTAAGGTGGAACTGAGAGGCACAAAACAAGTTTCCAAGGATCAGGGTGTCTGGCTGTCAGTTTGCACCCGCAGCAGGGAAAGAGCTGGAGGGCTCATTGCATGTAGCAGTTAGGAGCCTGTAGATACCACTGGAGTGAAGCCCTACCAGGAAAGGTGAGAATCTACACCGCACAGGGTGAAGGGAAGCAGGAGGGAGAGCAGCTTGTGTGATTTGATTAATGAGGTGGTGATGAGGGGAAGAAAGCTTGCTGGGAAAAGCTGGGCTAAAAGCCAGGGAGCTTTGCTCCTGTACCACACCTGGGAGGCTGAGGCAGGAGGATCCCTGCTAGTGTGACGCCCGAGATGCTCAGGAAGACCCTGTCCCAACAAACACACAGCTGAAGTAACACAGGAAGATTGCCTTTGTTTCTCCAGATCTCTGAGTAACCCTCTGCTAGGTGACACAGCAAGAATACTGAGTCAGGAGGTGAAGGAGGTGGGAGACAACAGAGGCAGGGGTTGCTTTAGAGAGAAGCCAGAAGACTGGATCTTTAAACCTCTTAGGAGAGCTATTTGCAGAATGCAGTAGCTCTGATTAGTGAGGTTTTTTTTTCTCCATCAAAATAGCTTTTAGGGGACTTGCTGTTCTTCACATAACTGGCTTGTGATAAAATGGTTAGGTGAGAAAAACTCAAGTGTGTGTGTGAGAATAAGATTAAAGAACCTAAGATGAACATGGCAGAGAAAACACAATAGAGTCAGGGAAAGTGTTAGTATGCAAAGCAACTCTCCTGTGCCTGCTGGAGGCTGGCCTGTCAGAGCTTTGCTAGTCTGTATTTTCCGGTTCCCATAGCATCTAGAACAGTGTTCAGCATGCTGGTACTATTTTGGGCAACATCATTCCTTTATGGAACAATGCTTCCAATTACTGAAAATTCTCCATATTTGGTTGTGAAGCTGAGAAAAGGAAGAAAAGAATAGAAGAAAAAAAAACCTGGTAAGAAAAATACAAACTACCTGGACGGGTGATAACGTATACTTACAATTTCATTGTAAGTCGGGTCAGTGCATTTTGGCACACACTTTGTTTTCTTCTTCCGAACTTCACTGGGATGTGGTAGAAGATAAATTTCAACATGTGCGCTGGGCGCAGAGCCATCTGGGAGATGCTGCAAGGGAAAGTGGCTGTGCATATTAATGGTGTCACTATCAAAGATAACAAATATCCAGATACAAAGTGGCCAGACCAGAGGCAGGATCTGGAGTTACCAAAACATCTTTAGTTCATCAAATCAAAAGAAAGAAGGAAAGAAAGAAAGGGAAAGAGAAAAGGAAAGAAAAGGAAAAGAAAAAAAAGAACTAGAAGAAGTACTTGGCTGCTCAAAAAAATAATTCCAACCACAACTGTCAAAGAGATATTCTATCTGTAACTGTTAGGTGAGAGAACAGAGTTCAAAAGTCCGTCGATTACAGTTTATTTTTTAGAGTGAAATCATTTGCATTTTTGACAGATACCATCAAGAGGCGAATGTTAGTCACAAATGGAGACAGGAATTAAATATCTTGGGAGAATGTACAGTACTTAAGAATCTTTGAAGAATCACATTTAACATATATTAACATATGCAGTGAGTTGGAGCCTTTAATGATCTGAATATTCCTGTGATGGCATCACAGTCAGACGTATAACTGGCATACAGTCTAAATGGCTACAATCAATGTAGGTGAGAACTGCCATCAAATCTATTAGAGGTTCTTTTTGGACACTGTCTTCAGTGGAGCAGGTATCTGCTGAAGGGGCTGCCTGGACAGCAATGCTGACAGAGGCTCTCTGACCATCCACCTCCATCTCCTCCAGGTCTGGCCTTTTATTTTAAGTTCTTGTAACACCTAGGATGGCACTCAGTGCACTGAGACCATTGTTAAGGCTATCTGTCCTTTTTGGAATGATGCAGCCAGCAGCTGCTGGTTGTTTGGGAAGGTCTACCTCTCCTATTGCCTTTCCTTCAAGTCTTTTGTGGGTATTTTTATTTATCAGTTTACCATTTGTAGAGTGAGTCCACCATTTCCAAAAGAAACAAGGACTAGAAGTAAATGGGTCCTGTCACTGTGACCTTGGTAAAGTGGACCTTTAGTAAAGAGTCATGAGAAATATTCATATGATTTACATTGAAAGATGTGGTTTAAAAAAATCAAATATGAGGAATCGAAGGTTTATTATTATTATTATTATTATTTACTATTATTATTATTTACTGCAATGTATTATCATTTCCAATACATACTATTTAATGCTCTAAAATACAATGCTGTTTACACATTCTTGGTGGCCTGGGAAGTTATATGACTTGGCCCAAATGTTCAAAGTCCTCAACTCGTGCTACCTTGCCTTTTGTACCCACCCAGACCTTACCTCCGGCATCCAGAAGGTTTATGATGAATTTTTATTGGTGTGGTGAATTGCCCCTAAGGCCTGTCTGCACACTATGTGCTCAGACACTGAGTCGCATCTCTACCCCAAAATTTCATATGACTGTCTAGCAAAGGAGGTAAAGACCAAGTCCTGGTCTACAGATAAAGCTGTCCTCGACAGGTAGGCACCTTATGGATGTTTACAACTCCAACCTTGGAAGCTAGCTCTGGGACTACTCTGAAGACCAGAGGGAACATCTCCCAGTAGGCGGAAATCAGGAGCACCCGCGTGCTAACTTTGCTTGGAAGGAGAAATGGGGCCAGATGTGTTTATACACCAGCTCATGGGCTCAATGGCTTGGATGCAGAGTCAGGAATGTGGAAAGAACACGATCGCAAAATTGGTGATAGGGAAATCTGGGAAAGAGGTATGTGGAATAGATTCTTCAAAAGGGAGGGGGGAGAGCCATGAATGTATTTACGTCTGTGCAAACTCTCATCGGAGAATGTGTCATCACCAGAGCACGATATAAATAATCAAGAGCATAGGAATGGCCCAATCTGTTTATACTCACACCCTTGCCATTTCCGACGAGTCCACGAAGAAACGGAGCATGGCGGATGTGGTGAGAGGTTTTAAGGGCTCAGCAACACAGATTCCATTCACTAAGTAGGACCGAGTGTTGTTTAGCAACTTCCTCAGAACTTTAACAGTCTGTCAAGGAAGGAGGCAGCCAGGCTCCTGAGACCTAAGGATGTGTACTTCACATGTATGGGAAAGCTGGAACACACAAGATTCTTGTGGGTCCCTCTCCAGGGTTGTAAAAGCAGTAAACAACTGGGGAAGGAGACTCCAACCAGCTTAGTGGACAGCAAAGTCTGGGACCTGTAGAGCCACCTGCAGGTGACACAGAGAGCTCCAGTGTGGGTCTTTACCCATGTAGTGCAGGTTTTCAGGGATGCAGCTGCATTTGAGCCATCCTGCTCTTGCAGTAACCCCAATAAAAACTCACCAGTACACCAAGTTGGATGTTTGTGCAATCGTTACTTTGAGATGTTAGGGTTTCCAGTCTGGGATGAGTAGATTTGTGTGTTGTGTGTGTCTAGATAAAGCTTCACACAATACCTGGCTTCCCCCCGGGGGTGTGAGCAATCTGACAAGAAGAAAGACGGCTATTGAATCCTGAAGACGGCACCAAATTGAGAGCAGGTTGATTGTTTTGGCCTACTTCCTCTGTGGAGGGGCAACGTTCCTTTCATAATGGGATGATAGGCTGATATGGAATGGCATCCAGCACTTAGTTCCTATGCAACAGTACATATTATGATTAAAGAATTCGCTTAATAGCAATAGAGCAACAATCGAATCCACTTCTTTTATCACGCTCCTGAACAGCTGGAAATGTGTATCATTTATAGAATGGTTGAGTGGTCTTCTGAAGACTCAGTTACAGCTTCAGCTAGGTGACAATGTCTTGTGGAGTTGGGAAAGTATCTCCAGCAGGTTGTATCCCTACTATGTAGCATCCAATATATAGAACTGTGTCTCCCTGATCAGGTTAATGGTTCCCATGGTCAAGGATGGAAAAGGAGTGGGACCACTCAAGATACCAGTGACCTACTTACAATGTTTTTCTTTCTTATCCCCAGACCTTATGTTCTGGCTACATATGTTCTGTGTTGGCTACAGCACCTCCCTTATCAAAATGTTCCAGGCTCAAACATTTTGTTTGAAGAAGAAACTCAGGTGATCAAGCGGCGAAGCTTTTTGTGCATTAGCCTCCCCCGTTGTCAAGTGCCACACTCAAGTTCTGGGTTTCTATTTTGAAGTTAGTGTCCTTGAGAAGATCCTTGACTATTCCTGGAGTTTTCAGAATGCCAGAAGAGCACAGGTTCCAGTGTGAGCCAGGAGTGCGTTTTAAATGTGAGCAGCAGGCTTCTCTTGGCTGGTAACAGCTTTAAGTGCAGACATTGACTGCTTGGGTCTTCTCGAGAAATTTTCCTCCCCTTGTAGCTGTCTTATCAGCATCAATTCTTCCCCTCTGTCCTGGTGTCGCATCCTCTTCCTTCAGAATCTCGGATAATTTCTTACGGGCACCACCAGCTGTCTTGTCTTCAAATGGTTCTCAATGTGCTCTTTGCCCTTGTGTTCATACAGATTAACTTTTACTTTAAAAACCGTTATCCAACCTCTACTTGCCTAGCCTTAGGGTGTTTGTTTGTTTGTTTTTGTTTTTCGTTTAACTCTGATTGTCTTTTCACCTTCACAAAGACTTGATAGAGACCTAGAGAAAGGTCAGATGTCCCCAGAGCCATGGAGAGATTGTCTTTATTCACAGTGAGAATCTCGGCTGATATTTTCAGAAAGTGCTCAGAAGGTAATGTGAAGTCATCTCCACGTAGGTTTTGCCGCTCATTCTAGCTCCGAATTCTGTGTATTCCCGGCTTGCATTTGAAATTCATTATAAAACAAACAGAACAACAATGGAAACCTTTCCCGTGTATATCGTCATCTTGGTGGCGCTCAGAAGTTCTTCACTGGAAGACCATCCCATTCTACACAGCTCTCCATTCCTTTGTATTTTTTTTTCTATTGCTTATTTACAAAATCCTATGGTGTCCTCTCATAAGGCTCATGTATGAAAGGCTTGGTCACCAGCTGATGGTGAAACTTTGGAAGGTTCTGGAAGGTTCTGTGCTTAGGGCCTAGCTGGAGGAAGTGGGTCACTTAGGGGTATGCCTGTGTCAACATCTTGCTCTCTCCCTCTGATGATGAACTTTGATTCTCCGTGTTTTCCTGACCAGGAAGCTCTGTCTCCTCACAGCCCAGACACAAAAGAGCCAGCTGACCGTGAACGGAACTGCCATCAAATCCTGGGTCTTAATGTACAAGTTGTTGTGCAAAGCATTTTATCACATCGGTAAGCTGATGAACACACTTAACCAAACTTCATCAGTAGATCCTTCCATTCTCAAATGAAATACTTAAAGTTTTTACTTAAAATTTGGCTTCTGTTTACCTTTATTTCTAAATAGACATGTTTCTCTACCCCCAGTATTCCACCTAACATTGCTAGGAAGTCAATAGTATCAAAGACAGCCATGGGTAAGGATGCATTTTGAGAGATGCACTGTTTGGTGCTCCTAGCAGCGTGTGAAACTCTTCACAGTGAATACTTGCACACAGAGAGATGGTGTACCCTACTATATACACAGGCTCTATAGTATAATTTGGGCCTACAAGCCTGAAGACCAAAGCTACAAGTGATTACAAAGCCAGCAACTTAGTCAGACCCTTTTTCAAAAATGTGACTCATAGAGACACACGTTAGCTGAGGCCTGTATCCTGTCCGGCTGAAGGATCTTCAGGGGGACAGCATGCACGGAGCTACTATTTCCATGCTACAAACACCTTCTCAGATCCCTCCTGTGGACCTGCTCAAAGGTCGGGAGAATTATTGTCTTTTTATAGGTGTGTCCGGTGCAGTTTGCTTGGTTTGTTTATCAAGCCTGTAGACAAGTGGGGGACATTCTCACCATTAATGGTGTACACAGGTGGGCCCAAGCCACTGTGAGTACTACTAACCCTAGACAGGTGGTCCTGGGTCATGTTAAAAAAATAAAAGCAAACTGAGCATATCATGGAAAGTGGGTCAGTAAGCCATATTCCTTCATGCTTGCTCTTTATTTTTCTTCTCTTCTCCTCCTCTTCCTCTCCTCCTCTTCCTCTCCTCCTCTCCTCCCCTCTCCTCCTCTCCTCTTCTCTCCCCTCCCCTCCCCTTCTCTTCCTTCTTCCCTCCCTCCTTCCCTCCCTCCCTCCCTCCTTCCCTCCCTCCCTCCTTCCCTCCCTCCCTCCTTTTCTTCCTTCCTTCCTTCCTTCCTTCCTTCCTTCCTTCCTTCCTTCCTT
>NW_021604792.1:1810258-1813022 GCF_004785775.1 Grammomys surdaster
CTTCCTTCCTTCCTTCCTTCCTTCCTTCCTTCCTTCCTTCCTTCCTTTCTTTTTTTGAGACAGGGTTTTGCTCTGCAACTCTTCTTTCCCTCCGAGACTGGCTATAAATTGAAAACTGAGATAATTCCCTCCTTCCAAGTTGAATTTGGCCACGGTGTTTATCATAGCATTGGAAGCAAAGCCATGGTCATAGAAACGGCTCACTGTGAGTGAACGGTACGCTGTGGGACATTCTTGAACTGTCTCTTACTCTACAAATCCTCCCATTTCTTTCTCTCATATGTGGAGGAGAAGGATGAATCAGAAAGAAATAAACTTGCTCCTCTATTCTTGTGATGTTGGTTGTAGTGCTGACATTTAATTGGGCAGATGTCTCATAAAGATCTTAAGTTGAAGACAGAGGAAGGACTCACAATAAGACTAATTCGTCTCCATAAATGAAGTCAATGTCTCAAACATGTTTGCTACTATTTTGTCAAATATGTATACGCAGTCTTGCTAACAAAACTTCAATGCTTTAAAATCACTGCTTCTATGAGTTAGGTGTGGTGGTGCATACCTGTGATTCCTGCAATGGGGATTTAGAGGCAGGGGGATCTCGAAATTCAGATTAGTTTGGGCTTCAGGAGACCCTGCCTTATGATAGCAACAAAATAAAAAAATAATAAAAAAATTAATGCCTCACTATAGTACTTGAAAAATATTGCATATTCCCCAAATTTAATAGAAGTAGGCACTGAAAGGATTTTAGTGACAGCTGATGAATCATTTAAAAACTGATCTTAGGAGGCTTGGAAGATGATAAATGGCTTATTGGCAAGTATACGGACCTAAGTTTAGATCCCAGACCCTGTATAATAAACTGGGCAGGGTGACACTTGCTTGTGCTCTTGGCCATAGGGGATTGAGACCGGAAGAAGGTGGGGATTTACTGGCCAGGTATCTAGTTAATGAGTTCCAGGTTCAGTAAGAGACTCTGTTTCAAAAACTCAGATTGGAGAAGAGACATCTGATGTTGACCTCTGACCTTTACACATGCATACATGGGCAAAGACACCATCACACACATGTGCACATCTCTGTATACCCTTCATAAATAATTTTCAAGTGTGCCATTAGTCTAAAAGAATATAATGAAGGGTTTCAGGTGCCCTTGGAATTTACTAGTGAGATCATTGCTTCCTTAACTCAGGAATGAAACACAGGACTTGGTTGAATATTAAAAAGTTACTTTGTAACTCTTTGTTCATGATACTGACTTCTAGCTGATCTCATTTTACTTGCATGAATAATTGAATACATTTTTTTTTGCCTTTACTTCTTGCTCTGGATTGCACGTAGCATTCAAATGGCTTCCCATGTCACTAAATCTGTTGTTCTTAAGCACAGGAAGTGAAAGTGTCTAGAAAAAGTTACTTATCAAAAGGGAAAGAATGAATAGGCAAACTGGCAAAAATAAAATAAAATAACAAGGGAAAATCTCTATGATTTGTTTATCAAATAAATAATAACACCTAACATTGCAGAGTATACAATAGTAATTCCTCAGCCTCCTCATAATATTTACCATGACTGATGTATTTACTTCAAATTTTTCACATGTATGTTTATATGTACTATGTATGTATGCATGCATGTATGTATGTATGTATGTATGTATGGTATGTATGTATGTATGTATGTGTGCCTGCATGCCATACTACATGTGTGGACATCAGAGATCAATCTGAAGTAGTCAGTTCTCTCCTTCTACCATATGGGTCCTGAATATCAAACTCAGGTGTGTAGTCTTAGCAACAAGTGCCTTTACTCACTGAGCCATCTTTCTGGTCCTGGACCATTTTCTTAAAATAATGCAGAAGTTAGTGTGGTTTACTTCCCTGGAGGTTTTTCCGTAGAACTTATGTCTAACCACAGCCTTATATGAGTCTTCGTGAAGAAAATAAAATAATTCAGAGTGCTTCTAGATGGAGTTTAACAGGAAGACTGATGGAGATGCAAAGGCTTAAAGTCACCAGAAACCTCAGAGCCATCCTTGTATTAGTCTGAAGCTTAATTGTATTTAATCCATTACTATCTTTCCAATGAATAATTTATGAGAATTTTCCATCATTTTTAACTTAAATGTCTCTAATTATTGGATAATACAAGCTCCAGTGAAAATCAACGGACCATAATTAAAATACGATAGGATTTTCAAAGTCTGATGTGGACGCCAGAGACAAAAGAATTTGATAAAACCATCTTTTCACCTGTCTCTGTCCCTGGCCAATGTGACGTGTGTGTCGAATTCAGTCTTCAGACTGGCTGGGGCCAAACAAATAACAGCAGCCGTGTGAGGAGGTCTTGGAACTCTTCTTCCTTTCCCTCTTAACTTAAATTCTATCATCATTTTTCTAACCTGTGTGTTGGTCAATATGAGTGCAATGAATTCAAAACTCCATGAACTAAATCAGGATGGTCTCTTGCTTCATTTCACACTAATTTAAACCTTTCACAGACCCTGACTGGCAGGTGATTTTCAAGGCTTATTTTGAAAAATAGTTTTAAAAAACCCCTAATTATCACAGATTTAATATTCTGTGTGGTCCATGAAAAAAAAAAGGTTTAAGGCATCAAAGTACTTTTGTTATTTTTCTTTTAAAAATATTAATTTATTATCATTTCAAAATCGTGTGTGTATGTGTTTGTGTGGTGTGGTATGTGTGTGTGTGGTGTGGTATGTGTGTGTGTGGTGTAGTGTGTGCATATGTGTGTGTGTGTG
>NW_021604792.1:1813422-1824291 GCF_004785775.1 Grammomys surdaster
GTGTGTGTGGTATGTGTGTGTGTGGTGTGTGTTTGTGTGCGTGTGCTTGCATGTGGACACGTGTATGATGTGGCCAGAGGATCTCTGCAGCTGGAGTTCCAGGCAGCTGTGAGTCATCTAGTGTGGCTTCTGGGAAACCAACTCTGGTCTTCTGCAAGAGCAGATGTGCTGTGCTGTGCTCCTAATTGTGTGTGTACATTTATGAGTGCTCATGCACCCCACCCCCAACACACCTCCCAACCAACACTCAGGCTCGGGAGTGCGAGGAAAAGTGGAAGAGAGGGAGTGAAGAAGAGAGAGAGTGTGCAATAGCAGTTTGGATACAATCAATTATAGATCAAAATAATTTTTAAACTGTGTCTATGCTGAAAATACATGATTTTACTCATGATATTACATAAATAAAGTAACGTGACAGCCATTTCTATAATATTTATACAATAGTAGGCATTATAAGCAATCTAAGGATGGTTTGTGTAAATACTATTCCTGTGTGGATTATCTGCAAACTTATATCATTTAATATAAGGGAAGTAGCATCATCAGGGGTTCCTTCAACCAACTGCTGGGGACAACAATTGCATTTTGAAACTATTTTTTATCTATAACCTAATGTCTTTAACAGCTCACAGAGTTGAACTCTGGTAGATTAAACACCCTTCCTGACTTAGTTCATGTAAATCCAACTGCTTCTGAAAACCCAGACTTCTAATCAGAGTCCTAGACTTCTGTCACCGAAGCACCGTGTGAAATTTGTCAAGGTCTTGCTGCTCCTCAGTTTTAATACGTGAGAAGTGAGGCTTTAAACTTCATTTGTGGTTTAGAATCTATTCAAGAGAAAAGGTTGTGGAACTCTTTATGGGTTAGCTGGTAATTAAACTCTTGCTTTAAATCTGTTGAGCTACTCTGAGTGAATCCAAATTTTTGGACTCATGACTATCGCCATGACCGAAGGACAGTGTACAAGCCAGATGTGAGCATGTTATGTTAAACTGAGAAGCTATTCAGAACATTAAAGAATTGGAAGACTGAATTCTTCCTGCTCTGCACTTGGTGTAAGGAGAAGCTGGGCTGTGAAGGACAAATGACTACTCTAAGACACCTGAAGAGCTGTCCGTTTCTGTACTCCAGAAGCTCACAGATCCTGTTCTACGTGTTTATTTCTTTTCATAATTCAAATAAACACACCAGTATGTAATGTGCTTGTGCCAGTAGCTCAACTGTGGTACAAACACATTGGAATTCATAAGCAGCACCGAGTTATGAGGTGTAAAACAAAAAACTCTATCTACTAAAGTTAAAGACGATAGACTGAGTGCTGAAGAGGTGGCTCAGTGGGCAGTGCTGACTGCCCAAGCGTGAGGGCCTGAGTTCACATCCTCACCATCTACATAAAAATCAGGGCATAGTGGTTTACATATGCAAGCCCAACACTGGGGAGGTTAGAGACAAATGAATCAAGGGCGATCATGGGCCAACCAGTTTTGCTGAAGTAGTAAGCCCCAAATTCAGTGAGACTCTGTCCCAGGAAACATAAAGAGCAATGGAGAAGGACACCAAACACCAACACTTGGTCTCTACACGTGCCCACAGTGGGGGCACCCACATGATAGTCAGCTCAGGCTACAGTGTGATCCTGCCCACAAAACAATGAAACAAAACAAAATACACAGTATCAATAGGGAGCAAACTGAGTTATGTGTATCACTCTCTGGCCAAGGATGATGACAGCGGAGAGTACCATCAGGGACCAGTGATGAATGAGAGCATGCTAGAGGACATACTCCAACTGCTCACGAAGCTCTGACATTCACCAAGCTCCTCCCCAAACAGGGGCAGTACAATTCACCCCAGTCACACTTGGAGCAGCTATCCAGCTGCATCCTGTTCTCAGACTAACACAAGGCTCACTTGATCTGAAGAGGTTCAGATCATGTGGAACGTGTGCTCACACTAGCTTCTGGTCCTCTCATTTCTCCTTCCCAAGTGCTGGGATTGTAAGTGTGCACCACCCTGTATTGTTTTTGTCTGTTTGTTGACTGTTGTCGTTTTTATTTCTGTTTTTGTTTTGCTGTGGCATGAAGCCGAGCCTTGGTAGGTGCTAAATACACACTCTAACAATCGAGCTACATGCCCAGGCCCTAGTTGGTTGCTAATAACATCCTTAGTTTACAATGTCCTTAGAAACAAGCACCATCTCTATAACCAAATTTGATTTTATGAGTCGTATTTTTGATTCCCAACAAGTTTCTTTGCCTCTCCATTTCCCTCAGTTTCCTCTGATTTTTATGTTGTCTTAGGACCACAATGGAATTAAAGTAGATGTTAAAGACAGTCGCATTTCAGGCCATTTCCCAAATAGTTGGTAACAAGACAGGATATATTCAAATGATTCACAAAGATGGAATCAGAAAAGGAACTATAATAATTTAGACTGAAAGACAAAAAAAAATAAAACCAACCAAACAACAGCAAAAAATCCCCCAACACATCAACACTTGGGGGCCGCAGCTAAAGGGATGGATGCTCAGAGGAAAATTACAGCCCCAGCTCCCCGTGTCAGAAAAGAGAAACCATTTCAAGCTGTGTTTTACTTTTCACTTAGAAGACTTGGAATGGAAGACGTAAACATGTAACTCAGTTTGTTTGCAGAATTTGCCTGCTTGTCTCCCCTGTCCCTTACTTCACACTTCTTTTTCCATTGTCTCTAAAGACATTACTTTTGCCCATAAAACCCCACACTGAGGATTCTTCTTTGGACACTTGGAAGCTCCTGTGCTATGCTGCAGCTGCCGTGTGTTCCAGCTGGCTTCATTTGACATCACTTCCTTTCCCCCGTGTGTCCCTTTTCTTTCCCTATTGAAGCTTCTCCAGTCCTTCCATGTTTGATTTCAGCATATAACAGCATGGTTTTCTTTGATGTTTTCTTTCCAGTTTTTCACTGAGGTCTTTGAATTTATATGATCTTATGGTTTTTGCTAAAGTTTGGAAATTCTGTGCGATTATATTTTTTCTTTTCTTTTTTTCTTTATTTTTTCTTTCATACAAGACATGTGGACTGCAGCCTTCTTGCCCCCTTTCGGTGCCACCATTTCCCCTCTCCACCAGATTCACAGCTCTTCCATTTCCCATCAGAAAATAGAAGGCCAGTGATTTCAACCCTACACAGCAAAGCAAGATTCAATAAGACTGGGCATAAATTTTCATATGCAAGGCCTATTTATAAAATCTAGTTTAGATATTAAGAGCTCAGAGTTTTGAAGTCTTTAAATTTACATCCTTAATTGTGAGATCTTGGGCAAAAAAAAATTAAACTTGTTGACTTTAAACTTATACTTTTGTGTCTACAGGCACAAAACTTTCTTAAGTGAAGTATATCTATAAAGGCCTAAGAATTCTTGGTACATTGCACTGGTTAAAAGCTTTTCATTGTAGCCAAACAAAGTTAACATAGGCACAGAGTGTAGAAGAGAATCCTTCTCCTACATGTCAATCATGCATCAGAAGGGAGGGAGGCCCTGACTGCTCATGTGAGGAATTTCAGTTAGCTGCCTGTTCGGGGATGCTTGTTCTTAGGTGGCTGGGGCTGTTTGTAAATGGTCAGAATTCTGATGGACAGGGACAGGTAGCAGGGCTCTAGACTGCTTATGTAAGAGCAGTCTTTCCTGAGGGAAATACAGCACAGAAGGCCTGAGGAAGACTGCAGCACTCAATAGCCTGAGGAAATGGGATGAATGGAGTTGAGGCACAAGGTAAAAATGAAGACATGTCAGTCTTGGATTCGAGTTTTAACTCAGAGTCCACATGAGTTTCCACACAACCTTTCTATATTTGCTACAGTAAAGAGTCTTTAACGTACTGGATAAAAGGGGATGTATTTCAAACTCTTGGAACTTAATTATTAAATATATGTTTAGACACCAAAACATAATGATAAATAAAATGCTTTATTTCCAAGAATACTTTAAAGAATTTAAAGTTGGAGCTAACTATTGTCTTGAAATCATCATCTCTAGAAATCTTGTAACATTTTTCTATTCTTCTCTCTAGCTTTGGCTACTTGGATTAGAATCTAGAGTTTGTGTCCATCCCGTGGGCTGCAGTGCCCTAGGAGAGCTATGTACGCAAACCTACACAAAATCATAAAATTACCTAAAACATTGTAAGAAAATTTTTGGTGATTTCTTTTTTGTAACTTGATTCTTCAGTTCTTGAATGTGAACTGTGAAGATTACAATGTCATGCGACAGTGTCAAAAGGTTGGTATGTCTGAGAGAGAGAAACAAAGACTATCTTAATCAATCAAATAATTCATAAATGAATAGAAAGTATTGAATAGCATTTGGATAATAACAGACATAAAAGAAAGTTGAATGGGTTTGTTCATAATTACATAGAAGAATAAAACTGAGTTGAAATATAGAAAATAAGTTATAATAAAATTTTGATCAGATGTTATGTAAAGGTGGTACAGAAACTCAATAAGGTTGCACTTATTATTTGGTAGTAAGTAATGCCAGATTTAGAGACAGTCTTCCTGGAAAGCAGAGGAGCAATTTGGAATTTTTGAGATTCAAAGATATCAGGGTATAAGTGCCTATCAGACAGTTAGAAAAGTGTAAATGAAGAGAAAGATTAAAAATGGAGATTTAAATTTAGGGAGAAATTTGTATTATCTTTGAAGTCACACGATGTTAAAATAGGAGATTAGTCTTAAGAGTTAAGACCCTGAATATTGGAAAAAATTACATTTAACGGCAGAGGCTGTAGCCTTATCTGCCTTACATCTGTTAAGAGGCAAGATATATTTAGAACGAGCAATGCAAAGAAAGATTTTTAGAACATATGGACAGCAAAGTCTCATAGACTTTGGTTTCATAGACCTGGGAATAAAAGCAAAAACATAAATTAAAGATGTTAGCATTAAAAATATTGCTGCTAGTAAGTTTATAGAAAATGCAGCATTGATTTCTTTGAGAAATAATTGGCCAGCATTAAAGATTATAAATACATTCATCATAGTCGACGAATATAAAATCCACATATAAAATTAGTAGTTTTTCTATACAGCAAAAACTCACTAAAACGTCAATAAAAATCACTCTAATTCACAGAATGTAATAAAAAGCATAGCATGTAGGTAGGAAGATGTTAAGGATGTCTAAGATGAAAGTCCGTATGCTTCGAAGAAAGTCATTAAAAGACTCTAAAAGGTCAGACAGCCGGCCTATAATCATGTGCCTACTGAATCAACATTAGGGAAATGCCTGGACTATTAAGTGTACTACTGATTCAATTGAATCCCCATCAAAATTCCAATGACATTCTTTGCAAATCCCATCTGTCCCCAAGTCATAACATTTATATGCAAGTACAAAGACCCAGAACTGTCAAAACAACTCTACACCGAAAGAGCGATACTGGAGATATCCCAATGGCTGACTTCAAGCTCTATCTACCACAGAGTCATGGTAACAAAACCCAGCATGACAGTTGCTCAAACTGTATCAACCATGTAGAACAACAGAGTAGAAGACCCACACAGCTACTGCTATTCGACTCTTGATAAAACTGCTTAGAAATATAGGAAAAATCTGTGTGCTGGAGATGACTCAGCAATTAAAAGTTCTGGTTTATCTTCCAGATTACCCTTCATAGTCCCCAGCACCCATGTCAGGAGGTTCACAATGGCCTGTAAATCTAGCTCCACAGAATTTGACACCCTCTTGGGGCTCCTGCGTGTGTGCAAGGGAGTGTATGCACGTGCTCCCACACACACCACATAATTTAAAATAATTTAAAAAACTAAAAAATATAGGCAAAACACAGACTCTTTTAACAAGTAGCACTGGCAAAATAATGTTTACATGTAAAGAAGAATAAAATAAGGTGCAGAGAGATGTCTCAGTGGTTAAGAGAACTAGCTAAGGACCTGGATTTGATTCATAGTGGCTTACAATAGTCTGTACCTCCAGCTCCAAGGGATTTGTCACACTCTTTTGGCCTCTGTGTACACTGTTTGTGTGGGAAAAACACCCACACAAATTAAATTAAATTAAATTAAATTAAATTCAAGAAAATGGAAAGGAGACTAATGCTTGCTATCTCAAACAAAAAAACAGCTCAAACTATGTAGAAAGCCCAATGAAATATGGAAAATGCTGTGCAACTTCTGGATGAGTTCAGGAGGAAGACTCCAAGACCTAGGCATAAGCCGTGAGTTTCTGACTAGTTAAAAAAAAAAACTTTAGGGTTAAGAACACTGACTGCACTTCCAGAGGTCCTGAGTTCAGATCCCAGCAACCACATGGTGGCTCACAACCATCTGTAATGAGATCTGATGCCCTCTTCTGGTGTGTCTGAAGACAGCTACAGTGTATTCATATATAATAAATAAATAAATCTTTAAAAAAAACCATTAGCACAGCAAAAGACACAATAGAGTTGAAGGCCAGCCTATGGAATAGGAAAGAATCTCGACCAACTACTCACTTGACAAAGAATTTATATCCAAAATATATGAAGACTGCAACAAAACAAAACGCATAATTCAAACAATAAAACTGGCAAATGAATAGAATAGACACTTTACAAATGTCCAATAAGCTCACGAACAAAGCAGAATACACTTAGAGAGCCAGAAAACACGTGGGCTTGGATTGAGATTTGCCTGTTCTGCCTTTTCTTTGTTTCATAAGCAAGTCTGCCCGCCTCTCTCATGTCCTGTGAAATAATTTCCCAATAAGGCAACTCCAACGTGTCAGAACACCACTTTACCTCATTCTAAGTAACCACTGGCTTAGTGCTAGCAGGCACAGTGGTGAGACTCAGAACCACTGGCTTCTCTGTTGTGCTAACTTCGAAGGCCTGGGAATATTTGTATTGTATCATAGGGAGAAGAAGAGAGAGGAGAAATGACTGACTAGGGAATTCTATGAGTTCTGGAGGATACGCACACTGAACACTGCAGAAACTAGGGGAAAGAGTACCTCAAATGAGGTGCCTGGAAAAACCTTAGAGCATTATAAAGTATTTCAAGTCTAAATGTTAAATGTTCCTTTGTCTCACATACTGAAATTCTGTTAGCTGCCTTGGCTAGGCTGCTAGATCAGTTCAGCCATTTGTCAGCTGTGATCACTCCAGTAATCATGTGCTTCTTTGAAAGGGAAAGAATGTCTTTTTTTCTAAGCATTTTGTTTGAGGCTGTGTTCTCATAGGAGGGAGTTGGTAGAACAAAGCTTCAAAGATTTAATATAAGATAAACAATTCTTCTCATCTAACCTAATAGAACAGGACTTCAGGCATAATTCATTTTAATATTAATATAAAATCAAGCGCAACTTCTGGAGGCTGATTGCTTTGGTATGCAGAAACATTAAAGGTTTTATAATTAAATAACAGTTAGCTAGAGCTGGAAATGAGCAAAGACAATAATATAAGAATTTATAGATTTTCCATGTCTTCTGTATTCACATGCAACCTTTCCTTTTTTGATAAGCAGGAGAAATAATAATTTAACAACAGTCTGAGAACAACAGAGATGGCTCAGCAGTTAAATGTGTATACTGCTTATGTATAAGGCCTGGGTTTGGTTCTCAGCACCCATACTGAGGAATCCACTACCTAACACCAGCTCTAGGACACACACACACACACACACACACACACACAAAATACACTTAAAGAAAACAAGAATGTTTGGAAAATTCGAAGAACTTTTGCGACTAAGTCCAAAAGCTAAAAAAGAATCTTAGTCCTCATTTGTCTACGTGAGAAATGATCTCTTTTTGTTTTTCTGTTAATGAACTATTTGAGCACTTTTGTAGCAACAGAAGAGGGCTGGCGTGCAGAGAGGCCTCACTTAAGAGATGACAAGGACATGTGGGACACTCACAGCTGAGCCATCAGTGGATACTAAAGTCCTGGGGCAGTGCTTGCTTTCCTATTCCAGGAGCAGCAAGCAGACACTGAGGTTGGGTGTGAGTGATTGGGAGAGCTGGAGGCAGATTTGAAGTTAAACTTCTCAAGGGAACGAGCCCTGTACAACTTCATATGCCATTAGGCATTTTGATTTCACTGTGAGTGAGGTGAGACTTCAGAAGACTATGAAGAATGAAATTATAGGAACTGATTTTTCTCCCCAAAGCAGTATTTTGGCTACTAGGTTCAGTAGAGATGAAAAGATCGAGGGACAGAAGGAAAAGACTTTATAAAGCTACAGTGGTGTTTCAGGTGGCGGATGACAGTCACTTGAAGGATGGTGGATGGGAAATTGTGGGCCTTTGAGTTCATTTTTCAAACAGGATTTTCAGATAGGATAAATGCACCTTGTAAGAGAAGTGGGGTTGAATGACTAAGAGCTTCAGCATGCGTCACTTGAAGGTAGGCGGTGAGACTCCGATGGGAAAGAAGGTGTGCATGTTTAGGGTAGAGCCGTCAGAAGTTGGCTCTGGAGCATGTTGAGTTTGAGACTGATGGGGTTTCCAGAAGCCGTCTGAGAGCTGTATACACGGCTCTGGATTTTTGGGAGAGCAGAGCTGGAGTTGTAAAGAGGAGAGAAAAAGTCAAGAAAGATTAAAGTTATGAAGCTAGAGGTAGAGAAAGAGAGAACTGAACTTTGGAGTCCTGACTTTTCTCAATGCTAGCAGATGGGGAAGACTAGAACTTAACACCACAGTGGTGAATGCCTGTGTAAATATCACTCAGGAGGCTGAGGCAGGAGGATTGCTGGTATTTTGAGGGCACATATGGTGTTCCAGGCCAGCTTCAAGTATATAGGGAGATGCTGTCTCAAACCAGAGTAAATAGAACAAAACAAACAAGGAAGTAAAAAAAAAAGACAAGATAGGAAGTGAACGGAGAAAGAGCATTAAGACAGTGATGCTCTGAGGTTCCTGACACTGCATGGCTGTGTCCCCTGCTATCCTTGAGTGGGAGGGGCTCCATGGCCACTGGCCCCTCCTCACTGTTTTTATCTCCATCTCTAGTTCTTGCTCTTTCCATTCTGTTCTTCTTCCGTCAACACAAGCTTTTTGAATGGCCTCCTCGGTAGGCTCAACTTCCCGAGTGTAACATGCACTTTTGGAAACTGTCAAAAGTAATTTAGGAATTCATCAGTGTCATGGAATGGGTGACCAACTTAGTTAATACTGTTTTTGATCAAAAATTAGGCATGACCACTGAAAAATATCACCCGGCTTACTGTGAGATTTACATGCCAGGTCTGAAAACAATTTCAATAGGCTTTGTTTAAATTGTTTTGAGTAATGACTTGACTGAAACAGCTATGTCATCTCTAAGGGGACTGTTTTCAAGGCTAAAGAGTGTGTAACAAGTTTATATAACTCTTTGACTTAACAATATTTCTTACTATTCCTTTTGTCACACGATGATACAGATGATCAGGATCCCAGAACACACATGTATTTGTATATCATACTTGACTGAATCTTTGTTTCCTAATGTAAACATTTCTTGAGTAACTGCTACTCTGATTAACAACAATTTTCTTATTCAAAGCAAAGGAAGATGATTGTTTCATTTCGGGACAGATTTTTTTCCTTACATCAGGCTCATCCCAAATGTGCTAGATAGCTGAGGATGACCTTAGACTTCTCATCCTCCTGTCACTATCTCCAAAGTGCTAGGATTTCATTTGTGGGTCACCGTGCCTGGCTTAGGTAGGGTTGGGGATTGAACCCAGGGCTTTGTGTAGGTTAGGCAAGGTCTCTATTGATGGTGCTTCATTTTCAGATAAATTTTTAATACATAAAACATTTATAAAAAATTAAAAATATGCATCCTGATATCTCAAAAATTGCCAACTGTGAGCACTACAAAATTAGTAAGAAGCATCCATGGCTTTCTGGCTAATACTAAGTTTTCTAATGATGTATCCCCAGTAAATTAGACCAATTATTTTGTTTGTTGAATAAATATTTATTAAATATAGTTCGTACCAGACACATGTCATGCAGGGAAGAGACTGCTCCTTTAGATCCTTCCAAGCACACTCTGAAAGTCTTATGTGCATGAGGAATACAGCCAAAACTGAGATGGCTTTTGCATATCCTGCGCAGGGTTTTTGGTAGTGATGTCACATGGAGGGCCTGTTTGGCAGATTTGGGGACATCTGGAGGAGCTGGTGGTGGTCACTTTCCTTTTTCTGTTTATGATGCCCATGCTCAGATCATTTGTCACTTACCCTGTGACACTGAAAGCTCTCTGGCCTCCTAGACACCTGTCATCCCTTGTCATGACAGTGATCTCTCTTTCTCCTTATCTCTGATTTTCATTCTTAATGAAGCTATTCTGAAGGCCTTAGAAGGAAGCTTCTTCTTGCCTTCAAGGTCCCATAACGTTAAAATCTGCATGCACTGGATTTTTTTCTGTCTCACCTTGAAGCTGGATCATGGCCTTCAGGCACTTCCATTCAAACAAACCTTCCCAAAAGCAGCTGTGTGAGCTTCCTTTGTGGGCCAGCCACTGTCCCATGCTTTGCCTCTGTTCAACACAATGGACAACCTGCCCAGGATTTCTAGACAGGGTTCCTGTATTTCCAGGATTTCCCGGAAAGGCAGACTGCAAATACTGGGATAACTATCTGGAGCTCACTGGATGGTCAGGTTAGCCAATCAGTGAGTTCCAGATTCAACAAAAGAATGTCTCAAAACCATAATGATAATGATAATGATAACAAGAATGAGAATGATAGGGGATAGGCTTGCCCTTTAACCTCCAAATGTGACTGTATACACGTATTTCAGAACACACACACATACACATACATACATACATACACAGACACACACAGACACACACACACACAGGCACAGAGAGAGAGAGAGAGAGAGAGAGAGAGAGAGAGAG
>NW_021604792.1:1824391-1850978 GCF_004785775.1 Grammomys surdaster
GGAGAGGGAGAGGGAGAGGGAGAGGGAGGGAGAGGGAGAGGGAGAGGGAGAGGGGAGGAATAATCAGGATAATACAACATCATTGAATAGAAAAAAATAGATGCTAGTAACCATTTAAGGAAATAAAGATGAAATGTTGGCAAAATGAAAAGTATGAAAAGCTGTTTCAAGTGAGTCTAACAAACTCCTAGAACAACAAAGTCCCAACTTTTGAGGGGAAAGAAATACATCTAAACAATGGCATCAGAGGGTGGTGATGAAGAACATGGCATAAGAGTAAAGACAAAGGTATGGCGGGACTTTTGGGTGGAAACTTGTAGCGGGAAATTTTCCTTACAAGTTGCGAGGAGCTAAGGTGGGAGGAGTAAGGAGAGGAAGAGGAGGAGTAAGAGGAAGAAAAGGAGTAGGTGAGAGGGAGCAGAGAGGTAGGAGGATAAAGAGCCACGCAGGTATGGAGAGCAGTCCCGGATAACAACTTATATTTAGGTTAGCTAATTGGGAAACACCTCTAATTGTATGAGCATTACCAAATATATAAAGCCTTTGATTAATCTTTAAGCATTAGAGTTTCATTCATAGCGGTACTGTGTGGATGGCGAGATGGTCAGTGTTCAGCCCAACCATGTGGAGACGGCTTGGGGGATTGGCAGAGCCATTTCCCATGCTGGTGTCTCTGGTTGCCTGAGCGGACAGCATAAACTGAGCAGCTGCGGTATGTTGCCACTGCTGCCACAGGCCTAGGCTAGTTGAGAACATGGTGGCTGATTAAGAAAAGCCATATTGAAAGCCTCCGATTCTTTGATTTAAAAATCTCTCACGACAGAAACTTTAGAGAGCCCAGATCTCTCTTTAAGCTCCTTGGAGGCAGCAGAGGAGCCTGCATAGCAAGACAGTGGGTCCTAACTTAGCTCAGCCGCAGGAGCCATGGACATTCTTGGAAACCAGTTTATGTCTCTCCCCCAGCTATTCCTGCTATCTCAGAGACTGTTCACAGGTGTTCCTGGAATTTCACTTTTAATATGATCCTGTGTTCATTCAGTGACTTCTCTGTCATGACCTTAAAGGTCATGTTCACACCAAGACAAAACCGCTGAAGTTGTCTGCCTGGTGTGTGTCTACTCCTGGTTATTAGACCCTCTGCTTGTGCTAAGTTGATACTCATGGCCCAAAGGAGGCAGATGACTGCTCCATGGAAGGCTCCATGTCCCTTTTGACCTGGAAGGAACTTACGATATTTTTCAAGTGTTTCACAAGGATGGTGAGCTTCGAGTCCTCATACGTCATCAGTAACTGCACCTTGGGGTTCTTGTCTGGAGAATTCTCACCTGAGAAAAACAGTGATGTTACTTAAGTCAGTATGAGCCCAGCATAGAACCCATGACTGTTTTAAAGATTAAACTGGACCAGCAGAAGAAGACGAAAGGAACATTCTTCAGACGATGTTGAAATGAGTTCACAGTTCAGGATGCGGGGCTACTTAGTTGGAGGTAGGATTTGTGTCTTGCCTGCTTGATCTAACTCTTTTCTTGATAGTTTATACTCAGTTTTGATTGCCACCATTATCTAAACTGATATTTAAGGTTAAATCCTCTATTTAACTTTTAGTTGTCACTTTCTCATTAACTATTAAAATTAGCTTAAAATAGTGGAGGTTAGAGAGACTGAGAATGGTCTTTAAGATATATTTTAGTTTTTAATTGTGTGTGTGTGTGTGTTGGCGCACGCACAGGTGACCATAGAAATCAGAAGAGGGTATTAAATATCCTGGACCTGAAGTTATAGGCTGTTGTGAGCCACAGACAGAGATGATGGGAACCAACTCAGGTCCTTTGGAAGGACAGGAAGTGTTCATAACTTCTGGGACATCCCTCCAGGTCAGTAGAGTCCTTTAGAAGTCAACAAACTGGGTTTGTGCCTCAGGTCTGCTACTTCAGACTGTCGTGAAGACTCAGCCAATCAATTTTCTGTGACAGGTGACTTACTTTTGGACAGCTGGGGCGAGTAGGGATAAAGTTCAGGAGGCTGTTGTGTGGTAAGGATGGAACAGACACTTGGAGTTGCTAGGAGTCGCTCTGTGTTTGCACTTGCATCTGTTTTTCCTATCTCACAGAAACTGATGTAGATCCGAATATTTATCCTGGTCTGTTGGCTCATTCTCTAACCCTCCCTTGGACTTCGAATCTGCTAGTGATTCCTGATTTCTACAGCAATGTTTATAAAACTCTTGCTTTGAGATAAAACTCTTTGGATAAAAGTACCCTTTTATACTTTAAATGTTCATTTTTATTTATTTTATTGATGGGTTGGTGTGTGCCACCTCACCTGGGTGGAGGTCAGAGGACACTTGTGGGAAGTGATTGTCTCCTTCCTCCATCGGGGTTCCAGGGATCGAACCAGGGGCGCCATGCTTCGTGCTAGGGCCTTTCCTATCTCAGTGGACATGAGATGTGTGGACACCAATCATAGAAGTCAGAAAATCGCTTCATATTGTTTATTCATTTATTTTATTCTCCACTATTATTTTTATTGTAACTAGGATACTTAGTCCTTCAAACATTCTTTGCCTTGTCCTTTAGACAGTTTTCATTTTATTTGCTTCCCTTAAAATGAGTTGACCACCATTTTTCAACTGTCGAACTATTAGCTTTTTCCAAAGCACAAACAAAAGTAAAGTCTTCCTGGGTCAGTTTTTCTTGAATATTCCCAGCACAGCCCATGTCAGTATATACTTATACTGCAGTTACTCTGCACACTGTCTAGTCGATCGAGCCCTATCTCAGGATCTACTTCATCGACGTCTCCGAAGGACATAATCTGCTATTTGCTTTATGTACACATACTAGGCATTTATTCAATAACAGAGTAATGTCAGTTTTACCTTGAGCCACATCATTATGTCAATAAAATAAAGACTTCAGGTTTTGTTTTAACTCAAATTTTCTGCTTTTTTTGCCCAAGGATTAAACATAGTTTATTGTAGGTATAATGACTCCCTTGCTAGTCTCTCAATGTACAGATGCTGAAGAACTTAAAAAAAGAGTTATTGAAAAAAAAAAGTCAGTATTCACTGTGGGATGCATTGTCTGCTTTATTTTCTGATCATTATTCAGAACTCTCTGATTTGTTCCAGTACATTAAGGCGGCACCAGCAGGGTGTGTCCTTTCTGTGTGCCTTTTTCACGGTTTAGAGCGGGTTATTCCTCACATATACGTGATACTAGTTTTATTATCAATTAAATTGAGTTCATAGTTAATGATATAGATTACTTGATAGTTAAAAGAGGGCTTCTTTGAACCAAGGCGACATCTGTTATATAAATACATTAAAAATCACTTAAACGTCCCCATTATAGTGATTGAGAGACACTGCAAGTTGACTCTCACTGAAGCAAATTAAATTCCATAATAAAATAAATTGGTGAGTGCTAGGTATGAAGGTGCTAAATACTGATGACTTTTTAACGCACAATGAATATTATATTTAAATTAAGAGGGGAAGGAACTATTAAATAGAAAACCAACGTATTTAATGGGAGAAGTTTTAAGTGAAGGTAGGGAATTTCATATGTTCACAGCAGAGTGAAGAGTAAAATCACAGGTGTGGTGTACCCTGACAATGAGGATGACCTCTGAATAGAACTCTACTGACAGACTGTTAACCAGATATTCCATCATGGCGTTTGGGAGTTCAGAACCCCAGAAAAATCTGAGTAACTAGGAATTCTTAACAGCCAATTGGTTAGTATCAGAGAAACTTAAGAAGAAGAGAATGTGTCGGTAGTGGTGGCACACACTGGTAGGATTTACTGAAGGAGGCAGAGGCAGGAGGATCACGAGTTTGAGGCCAGCCTGGGCTACACATTTTAAGCCGGGCGGTGGTGGCGCATGCCTTTAATCCCAGCACTTGGGAGGCAGAGGCAGGCGGATTTCTGAGTTCGAGGCCAGCCTGGTCTACAGAGTGAGTTCCAGGACAGCCAGGGCTACACAGAGAAACCCTGTCTCGAAAAAAAAAAAAAAAAAAGAAGAAGAAGAAGAGAATGTGCCGGCATGTGGGAGGCATTTCACTAAACCTTTAACAGCAAACCTACAAGGTCCGCTTCTCCTGTTTACATAGGAATAGAACTGAGGCACTCCCTCCAAGCCCATACAGACCCAAAATGATGTATCACAGGCCCTCACTGCAGTTGAGTTGGCCAGAATAAGATCTTTCCTACATGGATCCAGTTAAAATTCCAGCATGGTTGGAAGAGACTCCAGAGACCCCACCCCTAACTGAGCAACTATTGTCAACTGGCGAAAGACAATCCCTTCAGGTGTGGCTACTGGTTATTTGTTCATGTCCTCAGTGATGGTTCTACACCCATACGCACAAGAGGACTACTCATTGACACAACGTTTACACAAGATAAGGACATGGAACTGGGAAGAGGTAAAGGGGGAAGTGGATGGTAGATATGATTTAGACACACTGGATGCATATATGAAAATGTCAAAGAATAAACTAAAATACTACTTAGAAATAAATTTGACAGAAAACACGGTGCAGGATTAAGTGATCTCTAGGGCCATATTTATAACTATCATGCCATAAATGGAAAAATGAGAGTCACAATATAAATGAAGACATTTAAATGGGGAGCTAGGGGAGGAAAACTTGAGAGAAGCTTGATATGGAGAAAGATATACTGGAATTTCCTGGTAACTCTGGGGATTGGCAATGTTTGCTGGGTTCCCTGTGACAACCTCAGGACAGGTTGGTGCTATTGAGCCCAAGTGCTGCTGTCCTGAGCCCTTTCACTAGCAAATACACTACTTTCTGTTTTCATAAAAGTATCACTTTGTAGTTTTTTTTTCAGAAGACAATATATTTTGTGATTAAAGGTGACAAATGGTTATTAAAGTATGAAGTAAAAATTTTTCTTATATCTGAAATTCATCTACTTCTGTTCTATCCTAACCTATTCTACTAGTTGTCTCTGAATCTTCCTAGAGAGATACACATCCTTTTCAAATTGCTCCATAAAAGTGAAGATGAATATGTCACCCTTCTTTGCCATCACTGACAAAGGCAGTGGCATATTACTATTCTGGACAAAGTATTTGTAGATATATTTACATCAATAGTGCAAAAATTATCCTTTAGTTTTTAAAGTACAGCTTCCATTATATGTAGGTATTGGGATTTATCTAACTAGTTCCACATGATGGGCAGGTAGGCTCCCAATGTTGTATAGCCATTTGTTAACCAGTTTTCAGGGGACAGCCTTGAAGGCTTGCCACTGTGCCAGTTTGTGAATATCAGCATGAAAACTCAATAGCAGAATTTGCAGGTCATAGTGTTATTTTCTTGCATGATTTTGATAAGTATTGCCAAATAATTCCACGGTGCTTGTACCAATTTGTATTATCACCAGCAGTGTATGAGAAGCCTGCTGATTTGCAACTAGATGCTAATTAAATTGTTGATTTTTTTGCCAATCTGATGAGAGAGAGGGGGGAGGGTGAAGGAGGAAGGGAGGGAGGAAGGGAGGGGGAGAGAGAGAGAAGGAAAGGGATAGGGAAAGGGAGAGAGGGAGAGGGAGAGGGAGAAAGAAAGGGAGAGGGAGGAGAGGGAGAGGGAGCATTCATGTTATTTAATTGGTAATTCTCTTAAGAATAAGGCTGAGCGTCTTCTCATCGATCAAGAGCTACTTGTATTTTGTGTACTTATCTTTCATAGTCTTAATTTTCTCATCAATTTCTGGAGGATGATTACATGCTAACTGAACAAAATCTTTGGGATGAATGGGCAATACTTCATCCTTGCATTTTATCTTGGCCTTGCTGAAGAGTTTATTCCCATGCACTGTTGTTAACTGCTCTGAATTTTACCCACTCCGTTTGCAGCACATTTTAGGATTTATAAAAAGATGCTCAGGGTGTTCTCAGTCATCTCTGACTTCATTATTTGCATTTACCTTCTCTTCCGCTGTTTGTTATTTATCCTGTACAGCGAAAGGTGTGCTATTGTAAGCCATTTACTGAGATCCTCCTCTCAGCTCTGGTCACACACTAGATTTCTAAGTGTATTTGGCTTTATTCATGGACAATCTATGGTAACCTTTGTATTGACTCCTTCATGGATCTGCTAGATATAGATATATAATTTTAATTATATATCTATAATTATATATCTATAATTTTATAATGCTTTAATTTTTTTATGGATTTAAATTTTTATAATTTTTTCTGACTTTTCTGTCTGTGAACTGTAAAATAAGACTATTCCGTCAAAAATGGATTAGTTACTGTTTCTTAGGATTCATCTTCAAGAGGTTGAATTTGCCTCTCCAGAAGCACAGTGTGCATTTCTATTTGCTCTTTACATTCCTCAGTTCCACTTTGTGGCTTTGCTTCTGTCTTGCCTGTTTCCTCTGAAGTCCATTCTAAACTTTTCTGTGTGAACGCTACTGATAGGATTAATTTGACTCTTAAGTATTGTTAATAGTCATTATATCTGACATATAAATATATCTCAAGAATATCTATAATCTGATAGACACGAGTACTCATCAATTTGTAGTTGCTGTCTTCACTGAATTCTATCTGTGATATGTTTTTAGTTGGTATTTGTTTTCCTAGATCTACAGTGATAGGACTTACAAATAATGTTGTTTTTTGACTTATGGACAACATTTATGCTTCTAATGGCCTTTTCAATGTCATTTTTTTAATTTAACAAGTGTTTTTCGCCTTGTTCTGAAAAAGCCACTGTACTAAGTATTAGGAGTCCCAGCGTGTGAGAGACGGTCATGAAAAGGCACAGTAAATAAAGTTTATATTGTGGCAAATGTAACTAACACGGGGAGATAAAAGCACCGACGCTTGCTTCCAAAATCTGGACAGGTTGCGATTTCGAAGGGTGGCTATGGAAATCCTTACTGAGGAGACACATCTTGGGGAAAGGGGAGAGAGGTGAAGGAGACAGCCCTGTCTTGTCACCCACTTGCTCTACAGCTCAGTCACAGTGATGACCTTGGGTGTGGGGAGTTGTTTAATTTAGTGGGAATGTTTTTCTCTCATATCTGTTGTTAGAGTTTCTCATGCAAAGGCTATTTATTTTTACTTTTTGAGTGTTTTAAAAGAAAATTTAATTTTGCCAAATGTCCTTTAGGTCCACAGAGATGGTTATGTAAGGGTTATTATTATTATTATTTTGGACATGATAGATTATAATCCTTTCGAGTGCTGATGGATTACCACAAGTGATATTTAACTTTGATTTCTTATTTTTGGCCCTTATACTTCTTGAAACTCTGGTATGAACAGTTTGTTTGAGAAAATAAATATGCATAATTTTCCTTTTGTCTCCATCTTTTACTGTTTAAGCAGTGGTGTAATGTCTGATTTTAAATATTTGAGAGGCTGTCAAGTCTCTGCTGGGGCTGTTTGTGTTATGTTGCAAATTATGATTCTGTAGTTTCTGGTCAGCTGGGCTGTCCATCAGACCAGCATTGCTGATGTGACATCTACATGTTGTTGGGACGATGGATACTGCTCTGCTGAAGCTTTGGAAATCTTGGGCTGCCATTTCTTTTGACCCAAATGTTAATAAAATATATTTCATTTTTAAATTTCCAAACATAATTCTCTTCTGGCTCTTTCATCAGCCTTTACTATATTATGGTCAAATGATACTGTCAGCAGTGTGTCTGCTTTCCGGAACTCGTTAAATGTTTTTGTTGTCTAATAGGGACAAAAAAAGAAAATCTTGTCTCTGTTTTCAGAATGAAGAAAGTGACAGAGATCCAGCCATTTCCCTTATTCATTTCACTGCAGTTTCCTATGAACACACTCTTAGAGTGTCACCTGAGTTGTCACAGATGGGAAATTGTGTGCCAGAATCCTCTTTAATTGGTGTGCGTCTGTGCATTTCTCTCGTGTGTCTCGCGATCTCTGCTTCGTATGTGTTGCAATTACATGTAATGAAGATTCATAACATCTCATATCTTTATTCATAATTTCGCAGTCTAGGTGAAGGTTCCAGTATTTATTTTATTGTAATTGAATTAAGTCCTAAGCTTTAGGACTTAATTCTCCTTTCCCTCACCAACGTTTTGACTTCTAGTTCCATTTTCTTTGTATTGCCTAACATACCTATGGCAATATTTAAAATTTCAACCTTGTTTTAGGTGTGTGTTTGTGTGTGTGTGTGTGTGTTTTACAGTGAATATAGCTGTGGTTTGCATTTTCATCTCTTGTATTTTTACTCTACAGATGAGTTAAACTCACATAAAGCTATTTACGCTTTGTTTTACCCCTATCTCGTTGCTTTTGTAAGTTTTAAAAGGAAGATCTCACGAAGCAAGCTGTTTTCACCTTGTATGCTTGTGATACTTAAGAACGTTGGTTTTGTTTCACAATTTACCCTAGCTTAATAGTGTTATATTTTTTATTTCTTTTGATAATATTTGTTTCTTAATAGAATCAAAGGCAAAGGTGCATCTCTCATTGCATTTTTATTGGCCACTCAGTTTTGTTCACTGTTAGAAATTTCCCCAATGTTTCCCTAGCACCTGCCTACATACACTTAGTAACAGTATGTTCAGGTGTTTTCTACTTTAAAATATGTAATGTATCCTTATATACATTTATCTTGCCACGCTCCAGACATGGCAGTTCAAAATTTCCCCATCAAATGACATATCATTAAAACTTTAATTTCAAACCTATGTTCTACAATTCAACCTCTATATTTTAGATCTGTTTTTTCTTCTTTCTTTTCTTTCTTTTTTCTTTTCTTTTTTTTTACCAAATTGATACCTAGACCATTAACTAGTGAGTGCCTGACTTGTGGAGCACATGACTTCAAGTTCTCTTTCAAATGCACATCATAAAGAGGAGGAATTGACTTGAGGTAATGACTCAAAGCTTGTGTTTGCAGTGGTTTGTAGTTACAAATATCCTCTAAAAGTGATGATTACATCATCCTCTTGAAACCGGTAACTATTATCCGAGGTTGTACTTCATTACCTATTTTATTTATCTACACTGCATCTCATATCCATCTCTCACATGTGAGAGCTGTGTGGCTGGATACGGATGAATTGTTTGTGTGACAGTATGATTTCACACGGAAGGTGCTATGTATTAACGTGCTTCTCAGAGCTCTGTGTTTTGAAGGCGTGGCCTATGGCAGTGTGGGAGGAGGTGGAGCCTGAAGTCGGTGAAAGTTCTGGGAGAAAGCTCTGTTCCTAGGGCTTTCCCTCGAGAAGGACACTAGACCCCACTTCCTTTCTGTCTATCTCTGTCCTGTTCTGTCACATGAGTAGCTTTGCTTCGTCATGTATGTACTCTAACCACAGTCTTACCAGAGACCCCCAAACAACATGAGCAAAAGTACATAGACTGAAATCTCTGAAATCATGAGCCGAAATAAGCCATTTCTCTCATGTTGACTATGACACTGAATTATAGAAATATAAAACCATACAAGCTATATTAATGATTATAGCATACAGAAACCTATGTCACCAGAAAGTCAATATGGGGAGAATTAAAATTCATGTAAGGTTTTTAGATCATCTTATGAAGTCAATATCATTGAATATAATAATTTGTAGAAGATATTTTCCCGAGTGATTCCTTAAAAAATTCTAATGTTTGGGAGGTCTCCTGTAACAGGACTTTTTCCATTGTGTCAGGACTGTGAGAAGACAATATGATTCTGAACTTCTGTCTTTTACACTTTATAAAAATAATGATCTACCTTTATAGAGATTATCACCATGTATTTGTGGTTGTCACAGTCAATAATAATTTAGTAATTATTTGAGAAGCATTTGTATGGGAAGCCAGACTGGTGGTTCATCTTGGAATGCCAAGGTACACAATATACACACAGTTTATCCAATCAAAGAAGTCTTGTCTGTAATAAACACATACTCTAAAGTTGTTGGGCCCCATTTCGGCCCTGGTTTGGTCCTTGTGGACAAACTCGAGCCTAGCTCGAGTTTCTGCAGCCTTGTGGAGAGCCTAAGCCTGTCTTGAGTTTTGAGACCTGTCTCAGTCACTTTCACACCAGGGATTCTCAATACTACCCGTTTGGACCTGCCTCTGTCCCATACCCTCTGTCACCCTTCCCCTCTCCCTACGTCATCTCACCCCACCAAAACTCCTCCTCTCTGTGCGCTGAGTTTATATAAGCGAGAGGCTGATACATTCAAGTTGAGTTCCTGCTTCGACAAGACTCCTGGCCTGGTGTGTTTCTTTTGGGCCGTTGACACTCACCCTCCTTCTCAGCCCCGGAGAGACCCCGTGGGACTGAAACCGCCCCCCTCTCATCTGGACCTGCTGGCAAGGAGCCGGCATAAAGTCACCAAGTGAAATTAGTGACTTGAAGGACCCCAAGGAGCCAAGGAATATTTTAATAGGGTAGACTAGCACACGACAAAAGGTAAAGTCTTAAGTTGTCACATAAAATCATGTTTCATGGGACACTGAAACCCAAGGACTGATAGTACCTCCCAGATTTAAGGTGACATGTTCCAGTTTGTCTTCTGTTGCTGTGGATAAATGCCACAAACAAAGCAGCTCGGGGAACAAAGGGTTTATATGGCTTGCAGGTTAAAGTCTATCATCAAACGAAGTCACGGCGGAAATTCAATACATGAAATGAAGCAAGGGCCGTGGAGGAATGTTGACTACTGGTCTGATCCTTGTAGCTTGATCAGCTAATGTTCTTATATAGTTCAGGCCCACCTGTCAAGGAATGGTAATGCACACATGGACTGGGCCTTCTTACATCAGTAAGAAAATGTTCTCCAGACAGCCCCACAGAGCAACCTGGTGGGAAGATTTCCTCAGTTGAGGCTCCCTTTCAGATGTGTGTCAAGTTGATAAGGGAATATCCAACACATCCGGCATTCCTATGTGATTTTTGAGGCACACACATCTAAAGACATAGGTATTCAAAATGAACACTCCGGTAGAAGTTGCCAAGTCTGGGATTTCCACTTAAGGTTGTTTCTATGCAAATCACTATCACATTTGAATAACTTTGCCCTCTAATCATTTAACAACATAAGCTAAGATTTTCAACTCATGGATAAGCATAATGCTTAAGTAAACAGGCTTCTTGCTAATAGTCAGCAGCCATTCTGTGACTAAAGATTAAGAATCAAGAATGATGACATGATTTGAAGAACAAAATAAGGCACAGCTTCCTGTGAATCCTTGCTTATTACAGTGACTTGAATACCCTGCTTGGAAAACGAGTCCAATTGTTTTAAGCCAATAGACTGTTTTTAGTAGGCAGCCTATAGCTTCTGACGTGGCATGAATCAAATCTATGGTTACTCATAACTGTTGGAATAATTCTTGAGTATTGACGACGTTAAGAAAATTTAAAATTGGAAACTTCCTCAAAGCGCTGCTTTAGTTTTTATAATAATCGTGGTAATTTTGGGTGCATGTGTATTTCAAAATACCTTTCAGGAATAATACTATGAATAAAATCAAAGTTGGCAGTTATCTGAGGTTTAATTTCTTGAAACATTAAGATGCAATTTTTCTTGAGGGGCTTCAGTGACAGAGGAGAGGCCTACACAGCTCTCTTCTGACAGCATCTCTAGAGCTGAACTACTCAATATTTTATTTTTATGGGTCATTATTAAAATTTGTGCTATTGGCGATTGTAACATCTCCTCAGGTAATTAAAATTGATTGTTTTTTTTCTTTTTATGTTTTCAGTTCCTCTCCCCTCTTTCTCTGGAGAGCCTCGTATCTTACCTCAGGAAGTCTAAGTGTGAGCAATGAGGGTTGGGGAAGGGAGTCCTTGACTCGACGTGACTTTTCACGTAGCAAGAGATGTTGGCTATGCACAAGTACATTTACACAATTTAATAAATCCTTACGCGGCATAACAGACCATTCAGAAAACTGTCTACCTAAGTGACAAATACCCAGGATGCCAGAGTTAACGAGCAGGTAGTCTAACCTTCAGCAATAGTCAGGAGGTTAATGTAGATAGAATGAAGATTATGAGTTGGAAGGATTGGTGATGGATGAAAAATTATGCATTTATAGATACAGAGATTAAAACCAGCATGTGTAGGGTGGAAGACGGCTCAGTGACTAAGAGTTTCCTTTGTTCTTGCAGAAGACCCAGATGTAGTTCCCCGAACCCACATCAAGTGACTCGCGGCTACCTGTAACTTTAGTTCACCTGCATGCATGTGCTGGACATACACATATGCTGGCCAACAAATATACATACAAATAAAACTAACAAATCAATGTTTAGATATAAAACTAACATGTTGTTGGATTGCCACTCCTTGCCAAATATATTTTAAATGGTTGAAAAATCACAGAACTTTCAAAGGAGCCTGTGTAAATCTAGGGGAAATGACTGAATCTCCATTAGAACTTGCACAGGACACATTTGGAAGAGAGCCAGATGGTGGCACTGATACCAGGCTTTGTTCAGGGAGTAAAGTGTCATGGGTTTAAATCTTAAGAGTAAAACTCCATGAATATTTTTCCTTTATTATTATTATTATTATTATTATTTTATTATTATTACTATTTGGTTTATAAGGTAGTGGTAAGACTTTTAGACTCCTATGCCAGAGAAAACAAAGATTCTGTCTTTGAAATGCAATTTAAATTCAAAGCACAACTAGCTGCAATAGGTAAGAGTATGGCATCCTGTCACTATTGTAAAGGGACAAACACAACTTTGTTCATCTTAACTCAAAGACCGTATTCTCAGGGGCCTCACACTCTTTAGAAATGGCTAGGGAGAAAACAGTAAGGTCTTAGCATTAAAAAGACATTATCATTTGGAACCAAAGACATTACCAGTAGATCTTCCCTACGGTTACACACACAGTCGCTGCACAAGGTAATTGTGATGAGTTCACTTGCCTGGGTCTACAAATGGAGAGTCTTCAAGTGTCGGTTGTATATGTTCAGAGAGAAAAAAGCTAAGGACACAATCACTCTGAAAAAAAAAGAAGATAAAATATAGTAGTATACAATTTTTTCATTTCTTATATTACTTATATTATTATAAATATTATATTATTATATTACTTATGTAACTTATATTTTATAATTATATTAATTACAATCATGATGACTTCTATTAATTCTGTTCACTCTTGCCTGAGAACATTGCTATTATGATATGATTTTTAATGAGTACCTGATGTCAATTCCATAAACATAAAAAAATTATTTGCAACTGTACTGTCAATACTGTTCTGCCATGAATTAAGCTAGTCTTTTTATGTGGTTGGAGATCAATTATATTTCTTCAAGAGATTCACGGTTGCTGTGTTGCTGGAGGTTATCATAAATGTTTATGTTCTGTAATTGTATAATTATCCACAAATCTCACATCTCCCTGTCCTAGAAAATATAAAGCTTTAGATAAAGCTTCCTGAGAAAAACTGCTTTTCCAAATGACACAGTTGCTTGCTTTGTGGGAAACCATTACTCAAGGTTCAATTCAGTGAATGTTGGCTGAGGACTGAAGTCCTCAGCATCAAGGAATACTGGGGCATATTAAGAAATAACATTAATGGAATGAATTCTAGTCATGTACATTTTAGTAATAAAAATAGGGATCATCACAAATAAATTGCCATTTAGCTTGATCTCCAAATATATGCACACCTGGTTAATCCGAGAATAGATTTTCCTTAGTGAAACTGGCATTTGTTTTGTTGTAAAGGACCACATAGTCAAAGCACCTTCTCCCCTGAAGACATCCCATGCTGGTGGAAAGGACACACTGAAATATTGAGTGCATCATCTACATGTATGCAATGTGGTAGTGCCTGTCTAGGCCAACCCAGGTCAGCCTTCTTTCTTCCTGTTCAGTGGTCTTTCAAATCTCCATCAGGAATCTTTTAGCTCTTACTTCCAAGTCTGACCTCTCTGCTTATAACTTTGTCTCCACAATTAAAACTGCCATCGATTCTATGGACACACATGATTACAGTCCTTCCTTCTTGTTACAATGGAAGGAATGGCTGCTTTTCATCTTGCAGGCTAAACAATGTCACTCCCACAAATCCACACACTGACCTGGTAAATCTCATAGCCACAGAAAGAGATCTGATTGGGAAATAGTGTCATTTGGGATACAGTGAGTTATACATTGTGATGGACTGAATAAGCATAGCCCCCATGGCTCATGTATTTGGATACTTGGTCCCCAGTTGATGGAACTGCTTGGGAAGGATTAGGAGGTGGGGCATTTGTTGGAGGAGGTTTGGCACAGGAAGTGGTCTTTAAGGTTTCAAAAGCACACTCCATTCCTAGTTAGCTCTTTCTCTGCTTCTTGCTGTGGATCAGATGTGACCTCTCAGCTATTGCTCCGGTATCATGCCTGCTTGCCTGCTGCCATGCTCCCTGTCATGTGATCATGAGTGCCAGCAAACATTTTCTTTTATAAGTTGCCTTGGTCATGGTGTCTCTTCACAGCAATAGAAAAGTAAGTACAGTGTCTAGGATAGGATCCTCTAATCTGATATTCTTGGTACTCTTATAAAAAGGGATGGCATGGATATTACAAAGAGGAAACTACAAACAGGCCCTGACTGATGCTGGCAGAGATTCTTCTGTCAGGTTATGAAAAGGAACCACTGCTGCCAACATAACGGTTTCAGACTCCAACTGACAGAGTGTTCAGACAACATGTTTCTGCTGTTCATGCCCCAGTGGTGTGATACTTTTTTACAGCAGCTCTAGAGAAGCATACAGTCCTGAACCCCTTGTCAACTGCCTTCCTCTATTTTTTTTATCCTCCATATTGGAACCCAATCCATTCTTTATCTCTTCACCTTCTTTTCTTTTTCATCTGTGTTAAATAGCATCAACCAGAAAGCCATACAATGCAACACCCGTGACTGATGCTCTTCCAAGACACAGTGATCCTAGGGGAGGACTCACACTGGGTCCCCTTCAGTTTCTACTCATGTCATGGTCAGTCACTTGCAGGTTTTGCCTAACTTGCCTCTAAAATAAACTCTCCTGTTGTGGATAGCCCTGGTCTTGTATTTTGATGCTAATTCTTCTTTCCAGAGAGGGGCTGCAGATGAGGAGTGAATCAGTATACAGGTGACTTCTTGTGAACCCTCTGCCCACCTTAATTTGTAAAATAAAAGCTAGAGCCAGGGATTGGACAGTAGAAGAAGAGGTAGAGCAAAAAAGTTTGAGGGAGAGAAAGGAGAGGGAGAAAGAGGAGAGAGAGAGAGAGGAGAAGAGGAGGAGGGGAGGCAAGATGGTTGCAGATGTCACCCTCGTGTCTCTAGCAGTCTCAGGTAGTTATTCATATCAAGGTTAGGTCATTGGGATAACAGCTCTAATTGTGTGGGCATCTTGTGGATTGTGTATTTGCTAATATATAAATCCACTGGTTAATCTTAACCATTAAGATTCTCATTTCTACCGAGTACCACGAGGATGGCGGCTATTGTATGGGGTTTATCTGAGCACTATGAGGGTGGCAGTGTTGGCCCAGGGCACAGGCCTAGAACCATGGATGCCATGGAGCTGACCGGAGGAAGCAGCAATTAGGCCACCGTTTTGTGGGTCCTGGGCTGGTGCCACTGGCCAGCTGGTGCTGCCTTTAGTGCAGGAACTTAGAGTGAGAACATGGCAGCCAGGCTAGGAGCTAGCCAGCACTATTTTTCTAATACTTCCCACCACACTCTCCTCTTTACTTCTAATAATCATGATATTAAAAGTGTGACTGATAACTCACACCTGTGTTTCCATCTGGACTGGTGTTGCTCTCCAGGGGTATGGCTGCATTTACTTGGGTGACTATACAGTAGCAGGTTTTCAGGGCCTGTGATGCCTCCACACAGAGCATGGCTCCCCAGTTTGTTCATGAAACATTCATGATTCGTTTACTAAAACTATTTGTTATTTATTAGAAATCCAAATGGAACTTGGTGGCCTGTGTACCACCTAGTTTGCTGCAATGAAGAATTAGTGTTTAGTATCCCAATCAGAATTAGAAAGAGTTCAATGACATGGCAGTATAAACACAGAGAAATAATTAACTAGTGATGGCATTTCAGAAACTAACAGAAAAGACATCTGCTTAATAGAGAAGTTTGTTATCCTCTGGATAATAAGTTCAGTCAACCTGTATTTGTACACTACAAGGTACTTGAAAAATATGTGGTCCATTTTTGGTTATTTCAATGACTTGAGGGTTCAACTAACAATCAATGATCATTTGTCCTAAATTATCTTGTGTACTCTTTCGTTATGTGGGCTGGGATGTAACTCCATTCACCAGTGCTTGCCTACCAGGAGCAAGGCCTTGTATCTCCAGCATTAAAAAACAGCATCCCCGAACAATCAAACAAAAAGTAAAAGGAGGTTGTTCTTCAGTACTTTCTTATTGGGAAATACTTTCCGAGGCAAGAGCCCTGAATTTAACTTCTCCATTCTAGAAACAGAGAGAGTTGGTCATTTATTGCAATCAGCAGTGTAGTCAGTAAGCCAGGGCTCACTTTCATGGCTGTGACATGTCCTATAGAAGAGCAGATTCCATTCAGAGGGTACATGAGGGAGGCATGGCCAGAGTAAGCTTTTAAGGGATTCTAGAACATTCTAGTCATTTGGGTAAGCCTAAAGCTTGTGTTACCTTCCATGAATTTTAAGGAGAACGTATCACAATCATTTCTGTTTGGAATCATGACAAGGCATGTAGACTGAAGGAAAATGAATGCACAGAAATAATTCCTGGAGAATGAAGTTAGGTAAATGCTTCATCAGCTCAATCTATTTTTTCCTCTGGGCATTCCATTCTACCCCTCTGGAAGGTCCAGAAATGATGGCTGTTCTCTCTCCCATCCTCTTTAGAGCCCTGGTCCTGAATTAGGGGTAGGTGTCCTTGTGTCTCTTTGCTCTTGTAATAGCTATTCTTTTGTGAGGTGTCATGCCTTGAACACAATGTCTATAGAACAATGTTCTGTATCCCCTGCTGTTACACTTCCGATCTGTGGTGCACTGGACATCATTTTTAAAAAGACATTTATCCTTATATATTTTTGTTTACTTCCTAGTACTATTGTACTATCACATATTTAAATACTCATACAGATAGTAATACATATTTAAATATTCATGCAAATCATCCTTCAACATCCTAGGCTCTTTGTTCTTGCTTCCTTCACTTTCAATAATCTTATCTTGTCTTGCAATCTGTCAGTCACTCTGGTTTTGACCAGTGATCAAAACTCTTCATATGTATATATATATATATATATGTATATATATACATATATATATATATGTATAATTTATAGCCCCACTTTCTTCATTATAAGCTTTCTTAAAAACAGCAAAATATCAGAAGTATTTCGACTGCAGGAACGTTTCAATGATGAAAATCTATTCCATGTCTTTATGTCTGTCTTTGTTCAATTTGGATTTCATAGTCTATTTTTATGCTAATTCTCTTGCATGTTCTTTATGAATCCTGTGACTTTCTTTTCATTTTTTATTCATTTGACAAAACACCAAGTTGTACATGCACATGACTGGACTCAGTGGCGCCACTACCCACCCCTGAGTGTGTCTATAATATTTTATGGAGAATTCTACCAACACCATTAATCCCGTTACTATTTGACAATAGGACTGTTTCATTCTTTGTAGTCTTTGCTCCTCAAATTCCAATGTTTCTTTCTTCCCAATCATGGGTTTCCTGATTTGTGGAATAGAACCCATCTCACAACACAATCTGTCAGGGTAGTTACATCTGCCCTTTCTTCTGTTACATAGACAGACTAACTCAATTTGTGGACAATTGGAACAACAGATCCCTTGTCCTTCTCAAGGTCATTCTCTGTTCTCTGCCTGAGTAGTCTTTCTTTATTTCACTCCTTAAATGAATGTTATTTTTTTAAGTAGCATGCTCATGTGCTATAAATAAATTCCATAAAGAAAATTAGTGACTTATATTTCCCTGTATTCTTTCTCTATGTTTAAAGAAAGTCTGCTTCAGAGTTGTTTTCTACTTTATATCTCAAATCTCTTTGCATTTTTACTTCAACCAGGTGGGTTTTTGGAAAAGACCTAACGAACTTTAATGATTATGCTTCTCCTGCATCAGCTTTTTGGCTGCTGAGATTGCTGATGTGAGCCACCAAACCCATGCTAGTTCCTGATTGTTGACTCTCTAAATTTGAGCAGATAGCCATTCCCTCATTTGCACCCCCCTCCCTTGTTGGATTCCTGGCACTCTGTTCTTTAGGGTTCAGCTGATCCCGTCTCTCTCAGCTTTCTTTGATGAGTTGATCTTATCTCCCAAAACTTTAAAATTGATGGGCTGCCTGGTCTGCTTTTCCAACTATGTCTCTTTTAAATTCCATCTCTCAGTGTACTTAGGATTACTTAATTTCTTCCAGTGTATAGTTTTGATAATCAGTTATTTGGGGACAGTTCCAATATGTATATTTTTAGCCAAATATTCTTCCTTAATGTATCTAAACCTCTGCTTAGTATTTTTTGGAAGTCTCAAAGACAACTCAAAAATATAATAACTCAAAAATGTGTTTAGATTGAGGCTTTGGCCTCCCACTCAAGCCCAGTGACATGTCTGATATCCTCTTTCCAAACATACTCAGCCAATTTGAACTCGTGTGACAAGAACGATATCTTAGTGTCTGGCTCACATCCTGGTTTGTCAGCTTTTGAACAGTAATGTATGAACATTCAAACATGTAGGACAGTCTTCCTATGTATCTGGTGGACAAATAAAAAATGGGCATGATTTGTCTCGGGCTATCTAAAGTTCCTAGTTGTTGTGCTAAATGTCATTGGGTGATGTGAAATTATACACACACACACACACACACACAACTTTGCTAGATTCTAATATAACTAATGGGAAATTTTAATTCCCATTATGCTTTTAAATGAAAAATGAGGACAATGAAAACCAAACATGAAATCCAATGGGTCAATATTAAATTAAAATCTCCATCAGAGTATGTTTTGTTAAACTCAGAATCCTCATTGATATTACGTTTACCAATTACATTAACCGGGATGTAATTTAAAATGATTGACTTTTGTTTTTTAAGAAGGCTGATCAATTCAGAACCTAAGTGTTTTCCCTATACCATATTATCAAAGGCTGAACAGAGTTAAAATACATGCACAGGCCAGAATGAATGGACTATAAAAGCAGTATCCATTTTTCTCTTTCTTTACAAAAGCAAATTAAGTGTTCCCATTTATTAGCTAGCCAGCCAACTTCTAGCATTAGCTGCAAGATTTAGTGACTTAAAACAATAAGCTAAATCTATTTCTCTCAAATAGCCGTGGAGTGCTGTAAAATACACAAATTGAAAAAAAAGAAGAATTCCCATAAGACTTCTAAATCAAAGCTGAGCAGTAATTGTGTTTTATTGCATTCTTCATAAAGTAACATGTCAGCATGTCCACTTTCTTGCCTAGCTCAGCCCACTGTGTTCATGTTAGAGTTCCATGCAAGTCTAACACCCTGAAGAACTCCGAATGTCTGAAGAATCCTTTGTAATTTGGCTCTAGGATATCATCAGTGCTTCACCAGACTGTGAAGAATCATCTTGGTTTTACTGGTGGTGCACACATGACATTTATCCTGCCTGCAATGTAAGCTCAGCTAGCGCCAAACAAGAAGAGAGCAGCGTGGTGACAAACACGCCATTAACATCTGGGTTTAGCAATGGGGAGCAGGAAACATATGTTCGCTATTAAGACAGGATTTATCTACTTGGCTTTATTTTGACATTGGATTTCTGCTTAAAAAAAATACAACATTGCCTAAACCTTAAATGATATCATTCCCTGTTTGCAGGGATATCCAGAAATGAGCAGCTGTCCTGAGAATTGGGAGTGATCCCAGCGCACATGGCGGACTGTGAGATGCTGCACGCAGAGTCTGTGAATCTCAGCTGAACTATGAAGAGGACATGTATTTGTTGAGGCTTTTCAGTCACTTGCTGTAATTTTTTTTAAATCGCAAGGTTCACATTACTCTTTCTAAAGACTGTCGCTTCATTCACAACACAATTCCATCAAAACAGAACAAAATTTAAAGAAGCAAAAGAATTCTCATTAGCACCAATGCCGTGCTTGTCCAAAACTATAAACACTGAAAGGAGTGTCAGTCTGTGGATGTGAGTGAGGATGAGCCAACAGAAGCCAGGCAGGGATTTTACCAGGATGCCTTAACACAACCCCAGTCTTTTTAGAAGTGATGGGTAGTGTGTGATAGTGCTTTCCATTAGTGCTTGCTTCGTTTATCAACAAACTCTCTTTCTAAGTAACAGACAGACAGACAGACAGACAGACAGACAGATGAGTAAGCAGGTAGATAGAACTTAGATATCTTAAGGTATCTGTCCCATTATGTAGACTGTTTTAATATGTTTCAATTAACATCTCCTACCCCCAGGGAGCAGGCACTCTTCTGACACAAGTGATTCTTGACCTCAAAGTGTCCTCCAACTGAAACCAGCACAGCTCACAGGCAAGGATACACAATAATAAATGATTTTATGAATATATTCAAGCTGTAATTTCTTTCTCCTCTTCCAGAGCCTTTTCATTTTATATCATGCATTATTTATGCTCATGTCTATATAATCACTCTATTGTAGGCTTACTTAATATATCTCACATTATTTTAACTTATCCAGATTACTCCAGAAAGAAACTAGAGCTCTGACTCTAGAATGCTATAAACAGTAGGTGATCAAAAAAAAAAATTAAAGTTCCAGGACTGACAGTTTCTTTAGGAGTGTAGCCACTGATGAGTTAGCTGCCCACTTCTGATACATAATCTATCGCCCTGTTCACATAAGGACCACCAATTAAAATCAGTGGCTAAAATGTAGGAGAAGAACTTACAGGGGGCAAGAAAGGTTTTCGTTCTAGAGAATGGGATAAGAGGGTAATGGGTCAGGAAAAGATCAAAATGCATTATGTACATGTATGCAATTGTCAAGAAAAGAATCTTACAGTTATGCATAGTGATGCAATGTATTTGAAAGAGCTGTAAACTTAATATATAACCCAAACTGAGCACATATTTTAGTATGCATGCATAATAGGATTATCTTTAATTTTCCTGTGCTGCCACATGACAAAGCTACTGTGAAAAACAGTATTTCTGGAAGGCTTTTGCTAGGATCAAAGATAAAGACTGTTCTGCCCAAGAGTCCTCAGAACAAACAATTCACATCCCTTCTTGTCTCTTGTTTTATTACAGAGGAGAAAGAATCGCGATCCCAGAAATTTCCTCTAACCTACTTATGTCACTTAAAACAATAAAAAAGTAAGCGATTTTTATAAATTTTATAATTTTTATAAAATTTAATGTCCATATCTCAAAAGCAGCTTTCTTTATTCACATGAAGAAAGGGAGAAATCAGTAATACAGACTGAAAAAATGTCTAAGTAATATGACTTGTGTTAAAAATACTAGTGTAACTTTTGAAGTTTACTAGTGTTTCGTTTAATCTCGAAATCAAATTTCATTTCGCAAACATAAACAGATTTAGGGAAGTGCGCTGATTAATCTTGGGTGACAACTTTTTTGGGACTTAGGGTCACTTAGAAGACACACCTCTGCACTTGTCATTGAGGATGCTTTCGGAGAGATTTAACACAGACGGGAAGATCTATGCTAAATGTGCATGGCACTATCCCATAGGCAGATCTTGCTGTTTAGTACTTATGACGTCATTATCACTCCATTACAAGACAGTCCCCGGAATGACACTCAAGTTCCAAGTATGGAGAATGTGTGGATCTACAAAGGTCTTTATGAGACTATCAGCACCCAACACGATCCAATATAGACAAGGGCAGTCAGATGTTTATGGTGCCATCCATGTCAGGTTCAACTTTTTAGTTTCTGTGGTAGTTTCTCAAACATATCTGGACATATGAATTACTTGGGTTAAACATGGATTTGTGCATGTGTGTGTGTGTATGTGTTCGTACACACACACACATACACACACATTCCAGATTACTTTTACTTATGAGATTCCTAAAGATACTTTAAAAAAAATCTCCCTTATTCTGAAACAGTGTTTGGACCACTAAATAGCTACAATTTTAGGTTCCTCTAGCGACCACCTATCGTGGAACAAGATGGAAGTCTCCTCCTTAGAACTCCAGGGGTGCACTGCGGCAATCCTCTAGTTGGTGTGCAGTTAGTGTCTTTGATTTCACCGTTACGTCATGCGCCAGAAGACCAATCTCTCCTCCTTTTCCTTCTCTGTGTGTTTTTTTTTTACCCATTTTAATCTCAGTCTTTAATTCGAAAACATGATGTGATATCTAACATTTACGGAGATTTCCTATCCCTCAGTGCTAACCGGTCAAGATACATAACAACACACAGTAAAATGGAAGCACCTGTCCTCAAGATTTCGTAGCAGTGGTTTAATGTGTCCACTTGTGTAAATGTGACCCAAACGGACACTGCAGGTGTATGCTTGAAGCTTGTGCTTATGTGTCCCATGCCAGAGTGAAGTATGCCAGTGTTCATTAAGCCTTCCTGTGCTGAACCCACTTACCATCCCAATCAGGGCCAGCTCCCTGGTCTTCTCCTATGATAACCCTCTGCTCATGCTTCTGTGTATTAACCCATGGTGGAAGATTTTACAGAACACAATCTGAGTGTCCTATTAACAACTTACTATTGAATACAGACATATCTCAATATTTGCACCATTGTGCCATAGTCACAAGTCAGAAGCGTCACACCTGCCTTTGTCTACAAAGGCCAAATCTGATTTCAGCAGCTACTGAGTACTTTGAATTCATCAAGACACACTTTATATTCAATCAGCTTTAGTGTGAACTATGTGGTGACACACAAAGGTGAGAGTCCTCCCACCATTCCCCCAGACTTTCGTTCCCAGATAACTGCCGTACTCGCCACCCTGGCCTGAAGCTCAAGTACATGGATGAGAGCTTCTGAGAGTGTGAGTCAGTAGAGGGCATAAAGATGCAGAAACTGCTTGGACCCCAATGTAAAGGAATACACAGCCCTGATCTTAGAGGAGAGAAGGACCTGTCATTCATTTCCTGCTACCTCTTGATTGAGTCAGAATATAAGATATACCGTTAGAAAAATTAAGGACAAGAAAGCTGAATATGTGAGTATTCTCCCTTTAACAGTTACTAAACTTAGGTGTACATGTGCGCTCCTGTGTGTGGATACATGCGTGTGAATGCAGGTACTTATGGAATCCAGCAGACGGCATTGGATCACTTGGAGCTGGATTTTCCGAAGGCTGTGGGCTCCTGCTGTAGCTGCTGGGGACTGAACTGGAGTCCTCTGAGAGAGCAGTGCACACTCTTAGCTGCTGAGCCATGCTCCTAGGCCCTGCTTATTGTCCTATGTTGAAAATGCTTGCTTTCTGGTGGTCTCATTTTCATACCGTTTTACACTGTTTTCAGTTATTTTGTGTTTTGCTTCTTCCATCCACTGACATTATTTTTGTGCTTCAGTTTCTCCATCAGTCAGCTCCAAGGGTTTCTGAACTTTTTTTTTCTACAAATTTTAGAATGTCATTTCCTATTCATATGGAAGATTGCACATAAAATGTATATGAACAAATGACCTAGTTCGGAACCATGAGTTGAATAGAAAACAACTTGCCAGTAATTAAGAAAAAAGTTTAAAGGTCACCGTCGAACACTCTCCAATGTAATTAATGTGTCAGTCTTTCAGGTTTGGAAGGACAGCAGCAATCCTATAGGTCACTATGTTGATAACGACAGTATTGTCGTTCATTTATTCATTTAAAGTATTTAGCAAACATTGATGAGTTATCTAGATGCGAGGTAAGAACTGAGGAGAAAAAAGTGTCCCTGATGCCTGCTTCCTACCATTCTCTCTTTCCAGATTAACATTTTGTGACCTCTATTTAAAAACTATTGTCTAGCCTTTAGTTGTGACTTGCATGCCACACCCCCTAACTTGCTTGGACTTAAGTTACTCTTTAGTGCTTAGGCACATATCCTTTGATACAGAAGAACGCGTACAGCTGAGTCTACCAGCTTTACCATGATAGGTCAGCACAACAGTCTAACCCCTTCTGAGAATCAATCACAAACTAGGGCACCTGAGGACTGGATACATTTGAAGCCATGACTGGTAATGTCCATATGAGAAGGAAAACGAGGAAGGCTGCTCTCTGACAGTGCCTACGGGTGAGGCCGAGGCTGAGTGTTCTGCTTCCTCTAATCAGCAAGCCTGTGCTTGCTCCTGCTATGTACTCACAGATCAATCAGTAGTGGGTGTCTTTATTCATCAGCATAGTGAATGTCAGAGATAAAAGTTTTCTCATGGAAAATGGTGCCTTGTTAGGAAACATGGTGGCAGAAACCTGTAAAGTCAACACTTGAGAGACAGAGACAGAGACAGAGGCAATTTTGCATCGTAAAGCCAATGGAGGCCATGTAATGAGATCCTGTGTCTTGAGAAAGGCTTGCTGACGGCTGATTAGCCTAATTATTATTTCGGATGAGCTCACACTGGCCACATTCAAGCTCTCTGAGGTAAGTGACTTAACTTAAAAGATTCTATAAATGCTCTCCATCCTTGTTTCAAAAAGTAAAACATCCAAAAGATCATGTATTCTTCACCCTAAAAATACTGCCCCAGATAAACCAGTATCTAATCACGTCCAAGAACCGAAGAATTCTGTCTGCCTGGTGCCTGTGTATGAAGCCAGCATCTGTCTTACAGGGACATTCCATGTCTCATGGGACAATGGACAATTTACCCAGCAGTAATGAGAATGAGGGGTTCTTCAGTATTAGGAGATATCAGCTTCACACATGTACAGCCTGCTTGTGTGTGTGTGTGTTTGTGTGTGTGCGCGTGCGTGCGCACACGTGCATGCTCCTATATGTATGTGGTGTGGGTATGTCTGTGTTTATGTGTGTATGTATGTTTTATATATGTGTTAGGTGGGTGTTTGTGTGTGCATTTGTGTGTCTGTGTGTATGTATGCTTGGGTGTCTTGCAAGTCCTGATCTGCATGATATACAAGAAGGACAGAATTTTACCTCAGGATCTCTACAGAACTTTCTAAAATGTTTTCAGAACAACTGAGAGTAATAACCTAGCAAATAAAGGAACATTAAAAGTTTTGGGGATGATAATGACCACACTTGCATCTGCAGTGGGGCTTCTCTGAGAGGACAGAATGAGGGGCAGGCACTTCAGGAACTGAGTGCCTGGAGGGTGATTGCAGGACTAGAGTCTCACAGAGACAGTAGGTTAGGTCATGTAATCCAACTATTCCGCAGAGAGTGTGGTAAAGAGCTAGACACGTGATTTTTAAACTTGGCTTCAAAGGATGGGAGAGTTAAGAGTGAAGAATCACCATTTGGACAAACACGCGAAGCCCTGAAGCTTGTGTATAAGAGAAGCAACATTGTATCTGAAAACAGGATAAAGAAGGATGGACAGGCAAAGCTGTTAAAAGCAGACAAAACACAAAAGAAGTCAATGTATATTATTCTTGTGGTGTAGGAGATACAAACAAGATAAACAGACTGCTTTAGGGTTTCTCCTCATTGGGAAATTAAAAAATTACAAAGTCATAGTGGACTTAAAACATTAGGGATGCATGTTCTAATCTGTGTGGTAATTCCACAGAGTTAAGCAGTTTATCACTCTGAAGCTACTTAGGACAGAGCTGAGTTATCAACAGTAAATTTTAACAATAGAAGAAAGTAAATAATTCATTCGGTACATCTCAAAGAAAACATTTGTAAGATAGTAAATCTGGGTATACATACACACATGCACACACACACACACACACACACACAGCACAATGGCAGATCTAAATAATTAAGCATTACAACTAAAAGGCAAAGATTATATTTTATATATAATACAAAATTCGTTTGTGTGTTACTTGTGATTATGATTATAACAAAAAAGTCAAAGTGTTGCAAGGAAAATGTAGGATCATAGGAACTCTGATCAAAATGACCCTCACTTGACCGGATGTTTATTATGCTTTTGAATGAGGAAGGCCTTGTTTTAGATACAAGATGCTGTGTGTAATCCCCCACCCTTACCCCCAAAGATTTAAAATGTTCCATCCTGTAGGAATCTCTTTAAACAGGACGGATGACTACTCTAAATAGCTTTAGGAAGTCGTTGAAAGTGATTGGATTGGCTCATCGCTCCCTGCCTCAGTAAGCAATAAAATCTGAGAGTCCTCTGAGACTGAAAGAAGCTGAGCTGCAGGGAAGACTCTGGAGAGCAGGGCACCCAGAAGAAGCAGAAACCAGCCAAGTGGCCTGGAAGAGATTTAGACCAACTGAGGCACCTGGTAAGGACACTCTCCAACATGTTGATCTGCCTGCTGGCTGGGGAGTGTGCTCCAGATCCCCAGCTTTGGGACCTGCCACCCATGCTGGGGTGGGCTTGGTGATGCAGCTATCTTGGAGTTATTTCTGCTCCTGTAAGTGACCTCTCACCCATATTCCCGTAAGTGACCTCTCACCCATATTCCCATAAGTGACCTCTCACCCATAT
>NW_021604792.1:1850988-1858488 GCF_004785775.1 Grammomys surdaster
GTGACCTCTCACCCATATTCCTATAAGTGACCTCTCACCCATATTCCTGTAAGTGACCCCAGTGAAACCCATGGTCCACCAAGTTGGACTTTGGTGGCACCCATACTTGGGTCTGTTGTGAGAGCTTCCTATCAGGAGTGAGTAGACATGTGTGTTGCATCTCCCTGCTGTTGTCACAGCAGATGCATATGTCTTGTTAGCAAAAGTATCATTTCACCTGGAACGTTTCCCCTCTCCTGTTCTCTCCCTTCGCTGTATTAAGATCCAAAAGAATTGAATCTTTATACTCTTCCATACATCCTCAGTACCAGTAGGGTAGTATTCCCCACCCCCAGTAGATGTTCATGGTCTAATCTATATAAGATTGATTTAAACAGCAAAAGAACCTTTGCAGATAAAATGCACTGAAGACCTTGAAATGGTAAGGTTGTCCTGCATAGTCCAGGTTTGCCCAGTGTGCAAACTAGTATCCTTCTCATGGAGGTACAAGAACAGTAAGAGCCGAACCAGGGGGTGTGTGGTCAGGAGCTGAGGTCTCAGTAGGCCATTGTATTGCAGGAAGAGATCTCCTAGATCAGTGGTTCTCAACCTCCCTAATGCTGTGATCCTTTAATACAGTTCCTCACATTGTGGTGACCCCCCAAACATAAAATTATTTTCATTGCTACTTTATAATTGTAATTTTGCTGCTGTTATGAATCATAATGCAAATTTCTGGTATGCAGGATATGTGATATGTGATCCTTGAGGGGGTTGTAACCCACATCGTGAGAACTACTCTAGATGATGCAGATCTGTCAGTATTTTGACTTCAGTCCCTAAACTCCCATATTCAAATTTCTGAGTTCCAGAGATTAAAGAAAATAGATTCCTGTTGTTTCAAGACACCTTGTTTGTTGTGTTTGGTCACAGTCTCAATGGGAACACAGTTGAGTGACACGTTTTCCTTCTCCCTGATCTTCCCTATGTGGCTCCTTCTTACTCAGCACAAGGCCCAAAACCAACTCTGTTAAATCCTCCCCAAGTTAAATGCCTGAAAGACACTATCTTAGTTAGGATTCTAATGCTGTGAAGAGACACCTTGGGCAAGGTAACTCTTATAAAGGCAAACATTTAATTGCCGCTGCCTTATGGTTTCAGAGGTTTAGTCCATCATGGTGGGGAGCATGGCAGCACACAGGTGCTGGAGGAGCCAAGAGTTCTACCTCTTGATCTTCAGGCATCAAGGAGACTCTCTCCCACAGTCAGTCAGGAGGAGACTCTGATTCCACACTGGGCAGAGCTTGAGCATAGGAGACTTCAAAGCCCGCCTACACAGTGATGCACTTCCTCCAACAAGGCCACACCTACTCCAATAAGGCCACACTTCCTAATAGTGTCACTCCTTCTGGCCAAGCATTGGAACACATGAATCTATGGGGGCCAAACCTATTTAAAACACCACAGGTACTGTCAGTCCCCCAATCTGTACTTTTTATATCAAAGCTGGAAGAAAACCATGCCTCTGAGACTCTAGAACATCCAAGCATGTTGTGGTCCATTTAGCTCAAGGTGCACATCTAGTGCTACGTGTGCATTAGTGCACACCTAGGCAATGTGAAGCTGGGGCTTTGGACCACATTTCATGGATTTCAGGAATGATAGACATACATACTTATTGAGTGAAGAAAGTGCAGAATGCTGATACATTTAAAACTGATTTTGGTAACAATAATAAAATAACGATTTGACGTTTGAGTAAAAGTAGAAAGAAAAAAACCTCAAACTGTAACATACATTTGCGACTTCATAAGATCCACGCAGCACTTGTTCCACGTAGTGACTCAGATCTCTGATTCTCTTATGATCCGAGTCAGTGAAAGGGAGATGCCACCAGTGTGGAAACCTGTTTTAAAAGAGAGGAGTCTCACTCTGAAAATTCTGAAAATCAGCCTCTTTTGGCTGGTGACAAAGTCACCCACTTTCCTCAGTGGAAAATATTTCCAAAATATTAGAAAATGATAGGATATACACGGTCAATCCTGGCCATATCACAGCAGAGTTGTGGTCATTTCCACTATTTTAATCATCACCAATCTCAACACTAATTTAATTTAGCATTAAATTAATTTAATATGATCTTTATTACTGTATTTATAGCAGACCACAAATGTTTCCTCTCGGTACATGTAATACGTAGTTTATGAAATTAATGATTTATGGTTTTTCAAAGAGTTCTGACTGCATTGTTTCTTTTGGGCTCTTGACAGAAATTATTGCATGAAATAAATTAGACATTTCATTGAGTAGCATCTGCTTCCATCTGGCCTCATTCATGTGAATCAAAGCCACTCTGTCCCCAAGAGTCTGAGCAGGAGGCTTCTCTGTGATCTATCTAAAGATCACCTTGGGTTGGACTTAAGATCACTTTGGTGGGATGACCTGATGTTGGTGGTCCCATTTGGTAATATGTTTTCCTACTTAATCGCAACTTTTCAGCAGTTATTGTTGCATCTTTTTTATATTTTTGTCATTTAATTCAGATAAAGACCTGCTTAGGTTGCTTCCTGGACTTGTGAATCTTTTTTCACAGACACACAGAAGCAGTGATGACTTCAAGCCAGGACATTCCCTGCTATTTTCTAAAAAATCATGGAGGTGCAGTATGGGTAAATCTATACATCTAAATTATTACCTACAAAATGAGTACCATTTAATGTATTAAAATAGTTTATCAGTCTAAGAATGAAAGTATTTTTTAAATCTGGATTTAGTTATGAAGTTAGTACCAATATACAATTAACATAAAATATATGTAATATGTTATCACACACATGCATATGGTGACAGTTTTGGAAATATTCTTGACAACTAAATGTCTTCAGTTAGTGTTAAATATAATTCACACATCTACATGTAAACCTTCCATATTGGTGTAGTAAATCAATTTAATCTTCGGTGGTATTTTAAAGTTCTAAGTATAACTATGTGCACTGAATTGAGGAATGGGGCTTACACTATTGCCGATTAATCCATTCAAAGCTCACGTACTGGGCTTCACATTGAAGTCAGTTATTGAAAAGTGTCCTTATGCTATTTTACCCGACACTCTTTCATTTTTTTGTTCATGGGAAAAAGAAGCAAAAGAAAATCTAACTACTTTTTGTTTTTGTTTTGTTTGTTTATTTTTTTGTCTTGGGGACTTGTTTTTAAACGCCAATTTAAAAATATAGTTTTTCTGAATTTACTAGGGAAATAATTTTCTCAGTGCAAACACCAGGGTTTTGTTTTTATCTTTTGGTCCTGGGTGTTTTTCACATCCTGGGACAGCACACAACACACTTTTGAGGCTACAGGGAGCACATCAGAAAATGTGAGAAGAGGGGAAGGAGCCTCAACCCCTCCAGCAGATGAGTTTATTGAGAGTCATCCATTCTAAGGAAATCTCTGTGCCTGTGTACTCTTGGAAGGTACCAGAAATGCTAACAGCCCAGTTGGAAGACCTCTATCGCAGGCTATGGCTAATTGGAATCTCTTTCTTCCTGACTGTGACTTTGTGATTTTTTTCCTCTTCCAGATTGGATTTACAGAAGTCTCTCAGGGCTTCTCGAAGTAAATGTAGGAGTCAGACGGAATCTTGCCCTCTTCTTCATCCATATGTATGATCTCCAGTCTCAGACCCTGTGGGAGTGACAGCCCAGAGGACCTGCTCCAGGGCACACAAGGCCAAATGTCCCTCCCTCAGCGGGTTCCTGAAATGGTTTGAATATCAATTTAGCTTCATTTCCAGGAAGCACTGGTGTGCAGAACAGAATGCTAACTAAGGCTGGAAACTGAGAAGAGGTGTGTGGAAAGGAATGCCCCTGAAGTTCTCCAGGAGGCTAGAGAAGATGGCCTTTAACAGAGGTCAATTAATACTGTATGTGATGCTACTGTTCCCTGACTATTACTGGAGATGATGGCAGCCCTAGACGTTGAACTCTGCAACAGAAGTTTGAACATTTTTTCAGTCGTGTTTCTTTTTTTTCCCTCATTTTATTTTGAGAATTCCAAGGCCTTTGTAGAGAAGTTTCCAGAATTAATGAGGTTTCCTCTTATGTTCCTGATCTGCTGTCTAATGTCTTGTCTTCCAGGTACTGAAAACGTTTGTGTTTCAAAATGTCTGTGACCTCAGCAAACATGCCTTTTCAGTATTCCGTGACATCCCTTCACTCATTGACACCTTATATTTATGCTTTGAAGCTGACTCAACCAAAGAACAAATACAAACCCATATGTCATGTCTTAAGTAACCACTAGCATTGTTAAAGGACGGGTCACTCGACAAATATCCGAGTGCAGATGAAAGAATAACCAACATTCGGTTTATCTGACTGCCAATATCATCATTTCTGGGGAACACACCTTTTCAAAGATAAAGTACATTATTTTTGTACACTGAAATTGATAATTTAAATTTGCTTCCTTTTAACTAACAGGTATTCCAAATTAATTCAACAGTAGTTGTTCTAATTGTATCTATAGTTAAATTTAATCTTTTCCATTGTAACAGAATGATCACAGTAATGCCTTTAAAATGAAATGAATAACATTTAGACCTTGCAAGTTTAGTAATTAATGGTTAAGAAAACCCAGACGTGAGAACAGCAGAGGTGAATTATGAAGAAATCAGCTGATGTTATTGCTTCCCCAATCCCCCCTCCTTCACTCTGTCTATACATGCATGTCTACATATGGGTTTTTAAATTTCAGACATTGGCAAAAAAGCAGGCACGGTGATTGAGACAACTGAGAGGATTAAAATTTAAAAGAAGGAAATAAAACAATTTTCCCCAGTAAGGGATGAAAAGTGAAAGAGGCTCTGATTTTTTTCCCATCTAGAACAATCAATGGCTGGAAGCCGAAAAGAAAATTGCCAACTTCGTTCTGCTTTCTGCGCAAAGGACGCCTTGCTCAGGCTCTGCTGAGAGAGCATCTCTGTGTTAGACACCGTGTATCGTTCCCAGCCAGGAAACCCCTTAGCCATCATTTCCACCCTTTGCTCAAGGACATGCTCTGAAGACCAAATAAGGTGAGGGGACAGTGCCTTACTCTGGGAGGGTCAACGAGGAGAATTGCTTCTGAATTTGGCTGTGAAGTCTGTAAAACTGCTCGAAGGACTTTTTGGTCAGGCTTTTCCTGTTGTCACCACATGTCACCTCGATCAGGTACAGCTGTAGACAAACAAGCCAACATCAAAGGACGGAGATAAACCTTACCATTGATCCTTAAAATCAGCTTTTAGGTAAATTAAACAAAGAAGGAAACTTTCTTTAAAAATATCATGAAAGCTGAAGGATGCAATTTGTAAAATCATGATTAATATAAATAAGATGTTCAGGGGTACTATAATTTTATGTTCTGGCAAAGTTGCCCAACTCCTGCTGTCCTTTCTTGCAGACACTTTAATTAGCTCTTGATTTACATTCTACCACAGGGTAGGAACTGTTCCCTCTGATGGCTCTCCACTAATCGCTCCGGTTGTTATGGTGTTTTTCTTAAAGCATCTCCTGAATGGCACTTCTTCAGTTATAACTGATTTTCAGTTTGCATAGTTAAAAACATTCTGCTTTAAAAAGCATGTGAAGAAGAGCCTGTTGCACAGACAGACTTAGACTTACGTTTCTGTGTGTCTTGCTGAACCCTAAAATTGTAACTCTCTGAATTGTCCTGGTTTTATTCAGGATGCAGGATTCCTGGAGAGGAGTCTGAGGGGCAGGTTTGGCAAAGCTTAGGGCTGGCATCTGTGCAAGTATGTGGATCAGGTTATTCAATTTAACTGGGAAGCACTCCAGACTTTCCTTTATCTTCCTAGATAAACGAAAAAGAAAGGACAGTAAGAAATCCTCCCTCAACCCCCTGGCTTTGTTTATCACTGGGCCTTGTGTTTGCCAGATGCTCACACTAGTGTGTGTGTGTGTGTGTGTGTGTGTGTGTGATGAAAATGTACGTATACAAGACCCAGCTACTAAATATTTATTCCTAAATGTTAAGTTCACATCTGGAAATTGTTAGGGAATGTGGAAGACATTCTCTTGTTGAGATAGAAGACTGTAATCGCATCACTATATTCTGACAGTTTTTAGAATTTTGTTTTAGGCCTGTGAGATAGCTCAGCAGTGCTTGCTGTTGAGCCTGACAACCCAAGTCTGGTTCATTGGAAAGAAAAAATCCTACTCCTAAAGTGTGTGCTGGGGTCCTCTGATTGTTGCATGAGTGCTGGCTGTGAGCACAGGATTTGTACACACACACACATACACACACACACACACACACACACACATTGAGAAAGAAAAAGAGATAGACAGACACAGAGAGAGAAAAAGAGAAGAGAGAGACAGAGAGGCAGAGATACAGACAGACAGATACAGAGAGGAGAGAATCAGACAGACAGAGATAGAAAGAGAGAGAAGAGAGAGACAGAAACAGAGATGGAAAGGAGAGAGAGAGAGAGAGAGAGAGAGAGAGAGAGAGAGAGAGAGAGAGAGAGAGAGAGAGAGAAGGTTTGGGAAAATAGTGTCACATGTCTGTAATCTGAAAGACAGAGACACACACAGTGAAGGAGACAGAAACACACACACACACACACACACAGTGAGTAAGTAAATAAAAGGAATCAATAAGAAACTATTTTGTTTTCTATCTTTAGAGATTATGATTTTAAAACAATGTAACTGTAGCTCACAATCATCTGAAATGTCTACATGTGTTCAAAACTTGAAACTAGAAAGTGAGATAGGTTTAAAGCTCCAGCTAGACACGTGTAACACATAGCCCACATGCAGTCCAACACAAAGTCCCAAACTTGCAAGATGGTGAGATTAATTTTGGTAATGCTTTTGCTTGGTTGTCAGACATGAACTCTGTAGATGATGTCATGTAGCAATGGCAAAGGCTACACCTGACACACGTACCCCTTCCCTCCTCTTCTACATAAAGAACTTTGAAAACTGTGGCTGAACACCCGTTGTTTGCTTTTGTTTCGTCTCTCTATACTTTCATTTCTTTACGACTTGTCTTAGAAAGCAGTACTCTGTAGTAATGCAATCAATGCTTAAGGACTTTACCCGAACTATGTTTCACTCTGTAGTGTTTCTTCTGTTTTGATTTTGGTGTCTGAGCTTGAAAATGTATTCTTTAGTACTGAAGAAAGCTGGCGTCCTAATAATGCGATTATCTCTTAACATAAAACTTTCATACTTCATTTTATGATGGCTTTTATTTATCCCCTTTAAGAGCAGCAGTGAAGTTTACTAGTGTCTTTGGCTCTGCTCTCTCCTCCTCGGTATGAGTGACAGTATTAACCTTGTAGTCCCATTAATACAGAAACTGAGGGGCAGGTTCGTTGCTCCTGTTATGTTTTTGAGCTTCCCCTGGCATTGCTTTTAAAGTTTTACTATTTTTGTTTATTTTGTGTGTGTGCATGCACCATAGGCTTTTACACTGTGCAGGAATGACATCTTATCTACTCCATACAAATTT
>NW_021604792.1:1863488-1883970 GCF_004785775.1 Grammomys surdaster
ATACATATACACATACATATACACATACATATACATACACATATATACATACATAACTGCATACACACACACACACACACACACACATATAATGTACTCAGTTTGTTCAGTGTTGCTTATAGGTAGGTGTCAAGGCAAGTCTCTTGGAACTGTATAATCTATCAGGATTTACACTTGAAGGAGATTGATTTTTTTTTTCTCTTCAGTAACCATTAGTGTCCTCCATCTCTTCTAGGAAAACCTTCTGAGAATGCTCTCATGCTCATGAACATGTCAATTGGTTCTCATGTTTATGTCATGTTTAGGCAAGCACACTGCTGAGATTTCCAGGCTGCAGATTTCCCTGTCGTGTATATAAGACACTATCTCACAGCAGACATCGAAAATCTTCTTAAAGGTCTTTGCTGTTTTGCAGATTGAACTTCCAGGTCTTCCGAATGAATGTCACAGAGGTGATGAGTCATGAGGAAATGTCACCAGAGGCTCCCGGCTGAATATAGACGAGAATCTCAGATGCCTTAGCCTCAGCTATGAGAAACTTAGTATTCTACTTCCTCATGGAGACACCCTGTATAAACTGGTCAGATCTGAGTAAATAGAACGGAGAACCCAGGGGATAGGTGATGGCTTCCTCCAATTGCAGGGTAGTATGCCAGTAAAAGGACAGCATTGGACCACACCCTTAATACCGGTCACTTTACTGATGTCACTGAAATTAAGCACAATAGGAAGATACATCATGCAACAATGGAGAAGACTCAACGGCAATAGATGGCACTATAACGGAAGTTATACAAGTCTGTAAAATATGAAAAGATGTGTTTGAAGTTGGTAAACTATTTTCATGCTGTCCTTAAGTCTCTAGAAGAAGCAGCTGTGTGAATTGCATAGGCCCAGGATGTCTGCTGCCTGTCACCTGACACACAGAGCGATTGTGTAGGTGACAGCTATTGTAAGCCAGTGTTGTCTGGGCCACTCCTTTTGTCACCTGTAATTTTTGGTCCCTTTAGAGGGCACATTGTATTTTTCCAATGCATTCAACCTTTAGTCTCATAGTATTCAAGAAAATTCCAAATACCACTCTTTATTACTCAACAGATAAGTTTATCCTGACTTGATACTCAGGTAAATTAGGGAGATTGTCAGAGACAGACGTTCCTATTGCAGAAATCTGGAGCAGCAACTACGCTCTCACACATCATACTGAGTGTGGCAGGCACTCAGTGGGCAGAACACACATAATAAAAGCTGTTCTACTGGAAGGTAAAATAAAAAACTGAAAAATAAACAGCGGCTCAGAAAATTGTTATGACTTGAATTACAATTAGATGGAAAAAACCATGAAGGCCTTTCACAATGAGAGAAGAAATTCTGAGACCACTCTTTGACTCCATTTGCTTGCTGGGTTTAGGAAAATCATATGGCTTGGTTGTTACTCTCTCAAAGTTCTGTTTCTTGTGAGTGTCCAACTCTGTAGGTGTCAGCAGTTAAGCTAAGAAAATGAAGATGTTCACTCTTATTTGTGGAATAAAACAATTCACAAGACGGGAATTTGTAAGACGCCAAATAAAAAAAATTAATTTAAGGATGAAGTAACACAGGAATCAGTATCATACACCCCTTTTTTGCTCAGTTCTGGAGAGAAAATCGTTACAAAGGCATGGGACTACTACGTTTGGGTGTGTTTGGTCATGGAGTCTTGTCTTGCTATTTGGCCATAAGATCTACAGGGAGAACGAAAGTGTCTTAGGGTTTACTGCTGTCAACAGACACCATGACCAAGGCAAGTCTTATATGGACAACATTTAATTGGGGCTGGCTTACAGGTTCAGAGGTTCATTCCATTTATCAAGGTGGGAACGTGGTGGCATCCAGGAAGCATGATGCAGGAGGGGCTGAGAGTTCTACATCTGCATCTGAAAGCTGCTAGTGGAAGACTGGCTCCCAGGCAGCTAGGATGAGGGTTTAAAGCCAACACCCACATTGGCAGACCTACTCTAACAAGGCCACACCTACTCCAACAAGGCCACACCTACTCCAACAAGGCCACACCTACTCTAACAAGGCCACACCTACTCCGACAGGGCCACATCTTCTAATATTGCCATTCCCTAGGCCGATCATACATAACCATCACAGAAAGGACACAGGGTTCCCTGCATTGTGTCTGCAGTTGTAGCTCAGGGGACTTCGGCTGCTGTGCTGAATATGTGAGTTCAAGTGAACCCTTGTTAGAGGCTGTCAACATTTGCATTTTCTTCAGAATCATCTTTACAGACACTGTCACATTTTGTCTACACAACGGTCCTTCCTGAGACTGTTCTCCAAAGGGCAAACTTAAGAAAAATGTCTCTGGGCTATTCTTCGGCAAAGATGCCCATAACAGGACTTAGTAAAGGTAACAAGCTCCGCTGAAACTCATATGAAGAAGCCCATCCAGCAATGACAAAATAGGAAAGTGAATCCAATGCCTCTGGAACTTATACCAGAGAACACCAGGATACTGGGAGTGGGGCAAGATAAACAAAGCATAAACAAACAAAGGTTTGTTTCCACTTGAAACCAGTTTGGGATTGATTCAACTCAGCTTTTCCTTGAAGAATGGGAAGACTGTATGGTGTCTGATTCGTCGAATCTATAGCAGGCCAAAAAGGTATTTGGGTATCCATGGACAGTTTCTCCTCTAACTTTTGGAGACGGAAGTGGATTATGTGAAAAACACCATCTAGGTGTGGGAGGGGAGGTGGACGGTGGAAAGTGGATGGTTGGTTCTATCCAGATAATTCTGACCTGTCTGGAGAAGGTTGTCTGTTTCTAAGGACCGCTAATCAGAGGGTAGAGGGTGATTGAAACTTCTGAAATAGACCATGTGGATAGGATTTTCATGGGTGGTTTCCCTTGTCTCCTATCAGTGGGCCCCACAGAGACATTCCATGAAAGCATCAATTTGCAGGGGCCTGAGTCATGATACTTTCACAATTTCTTTCACTCAGCTATGCTCAGCCTCAAGAAGTTGTAGAAGAGAGTTAGGGAAGAAAACGCTTGGCAGTGATTTGAAAACCCCTGGTGGCCAACAAGCCAGTTTTATTCTTCCATTTCCCCTCTATATCATTAATTACACATTAATATTCAGTGCTTCCCAGCATGCAACATCCTCGGTTACTTGTAATCAGAGTGCACACACCCAGGAGTAGGAAAGCTATCTGTGCTGTGCAGTGCATTCAGATAGAAGGAGCCACTTCTGTCTTTCAAGTCTCAGGCAGGGTTGAGAAGGGAGCCTTCTGATGCTAACAGTGTAGGAAGCTTGCGGGAACTCAGGGTGACCAAAGTCATACATCTACCATGGCTCAGTCCTCACTCACACCCCCCTGCTGTGATCTTGGTGACAGTGAGTAGGTGGATGCTCTTGTGTTATTTTTATCTGTAACTTAGTAATTGCTTTAAAGTCAGCAGCAGCACAATGCTTCGATAATCCCAGAACAAAGGAAGGGAATAAAATAATGGAAACATAGATACTATATGTATGTCTCTCAAACACAATATATAATTAATAAGACTGTGTGTGTGCTTGATTTAATGACCTTCACGGAAGCACTAAAATATCTATGATAGGTTTATACAGAACTTGCTTCTTTTTCAGTGAATAAGCATTTCCTTTTTAAGTTCTAAAATCTCTGTGATGTTAGAGAGCACAGTTAAAGAAGAAATATGGCTTCTACAAAAAAGTACACTCAAATATCTCTATCTATGACCTCCATAGCTACAAGTTCAACTAACCATGAGCCAAAATTATTGTGAAAATAATTTTGTCTGAACAGAACACGGCCGGATATATACCACTTACCAAGAGTTTCTGAGCAATATAGTAGGTTATATACTATTTTCATTGTATTAATTTAAATAAATCTAGAGATTGAATACAGGAAATTAGGAGGATGATGTAGCTCACATACATGTTGTGTTGTATAAGGGACTTGAACATTGTCTTGCTATCTTTGGAAAATTCTGGACCAAGAAGAATCTTTTAGGTACTCTAAGATGGTTGTAAAAAAAAAGTACATGTAATTTATAACCTTTTTAATTTAAATCTTAAATGCTCTTCCTAAGTTTCATTATCACTTATAATTGACCTAGATTTTTAAAAACCTACTCTATTCATTGCTTAAGGGTTTAAAGAAGAAGTAATCTATATTTCAGAAATTCAACATATGCAAATAGTAGACCATAGATCATAAGAAATAGTTCTCTATTGTAAGGAATCAGAGGCACTGTCTTGGCCTTCTCTGTCCGTTTCTTTTTTGTGTCCAGTGGAATGTGGAGCAGGGAAAGTTCGTGAGTTGTTGATGTTGGCCAAAGCACCTGCAGGAGACCTGAGAAGATAGATCAGATCTAAAAACATAAAGGCATGAAAATAAAACCTTAGGATTAAGAATCCAGTGTGACTCTTGAGGGTTACGAAAGAATCTTGTGGGAGATTTTGCTGAGAAGAAAACAGGGACACCATTTCACATGGGAATGAGCCAAAAATGAGACAAAAGGTAATGACTGCTAGGAAGCCACTACGGGGAAACCTACCCGAGTCTCTAAAGGCAATGATTACAGCAGACTCAGCACAAACATAGCCAAGGGCCACTCAGTGGAGGATCAAGATACTACTTTTGGAGAGGGGTTTCTACCTTCAGCTGAGGTTCACAAATTCAGATGTGAGGATCTGTGGTATGAACACAGAACAGTGGAAGGACATCCTGATTAAACTATGACCTGGATTATGATGCTACAGGTACCTGAGAACCTGCTTGTAGAGGCATGACCTTGAGCTTCCAGACAGCTAGAAGTTTGGTCCTCCACATTTTAGGATATCATCTCTACCCATCGCACTCCTGTGCCTCCTGTTGGCTATGTTTTTTGGAATTTGTCTCATTTCTCTTGGTTTTGCTTACTAATTTAAATATGAGGTTAGAGATTGTACTATTTCACAGGGATTTTATGATATGAGGTTATAAAAAGGGCTTACAATAAGGCCTGACACATAAGAAGCACTACTTTAGGTGTTGGCTATTAAATGTCTTCTGTGTAGTTAGTGTATCTGGGTGTTTCAGTTGTACTGTACCTCAAATAGAGCATATTCAACGTTATGATATTCTTATGAATTGGAAGGTTGCAATATGCCTGCTCTCTTGCCTTACTTGAGAGGAGTTGATGAAACCAACCAATGTATCAGTTAAGATGAAACTATGAAATACAATATATAATTGAGCAATACATAGAACATTAAAAATAGCTTCTCCTGTAGACTCATGGGAGGAAAGATTAGTGAGTGCTGAATATTGAGGTTTCATGGGTGTTATATTAGTTGCCTAGAGTCTCACGGTTAAGTAAGATTGGAAGTATGGTCACATGCCCTCTCTAAAAATTTATGCTTTATATATGAGTTAAGCTGACAAATATAGGATCAATGTTATGTCATGAAAATTATCTATCCTAAAAAATTTTGAATCAGGAGGAAAAGAAAGGGATGAATGAGTTGTGACAGAGACGTCCACATTAGTAGCGTGAGTGAGGAGATGGAGAATGGCAAGACAGGTGTTATTAAGCACCGGGATGGTGTTTTCTATTTTGTGTAACTAGACGCTACTTAATCCTGCAGTGGAGAGCAAGTCAAAACTTGCTTCTGTACAAAATTGCAGAAGAAAATTCAACTGGCAAAGAAGAGCATCTGCTATGTGCACTTGCCCTGGCAGAGGCTAGCGAGCAGCAGGCCCAGAGAATAAGCCCACTGCCATGGGGCTGCTGGCTTGCATCTACTGTCTATACTTGGGTATGTCCCTTTGAAATGGACAGAGGCGATGAATCAGCATTAAGGAGATGATATTACACAAGGCCATGTCCTTTGCAGACCAGGAGATAGACAAGATGAGGCTGGGGCTAATGTAGTCTGTCTATAGTTTTCCTCTGGCCAAACCCTTATAAAGCTTTCTTTACTTTGGTCCCTATATACTTATGTGATAAGAAGGATTATTCAATTGTACCACAGTTACCCAGATAATGTCTGAGTATCATCTCAAACATGGGCTTTGCAGCCTTCCTTTACTTTTTCTGCCCCTCTTCAAACTGTTCCCCACCTGCCACCATGCTGCACTTCCATGTCGGGCCTACTGTCTGTCATGCACAAAAAGAGAGGGATTCCACTGAAATCTTCACCTGAAGGGATACCCTGGTTGAGGGTGCTATTTGGGTGCTTTCTGAGCCCACTCACTCTTTGTGGAATTAAGAGGACACACTAGGTTGTAGTAATTAACTTCTGTGATGTGATCCGTGGAGTTTCTTTAAGCTCCCAGGAACTGCAGGATCTTTGCTGTGTGTCCTACTCTTTCCAGGGCTAGGTTGTGAGCCTTCCTGAGTGCCTATACCCATGAGCTGAGATAACTTGAGATCTCCCAAATCCTGAAACCAACGGTCTGTACTATTCAAGCCCTAAAACTAACGATTGGCCATAGTCAGTGGTCAATATTTGTGATTTTGCTTTTAGAAAATATAAAATAGTTTTATTAAAAAGTGCTTTTAGTTTTTGTTTTTGCTTTTTTTTTTTATATATAGGTCTTTCACTGAAGACCATGCTTACCTAGAACTAACTATGAAATCCAAGCTCACTCTGAATTTATGGTATTCCCCCTGCCTCACTCTCCTGAGTTGAGGATATTTTTTAAAGAGTGAAATAGCAAACAAAACAAAGCAACCAACCAAACAACCCTACCAGTCTTTTGCAATGAATCTCTAATGGTAGATTTAAACAAACAACAAACAGACAAACAAGCAAACAACTAAACCAAGCTAAGTACATAGCAGAACTCCCCCCCAAATACACACACACAATGGTCTTAGCAAGGTTTGTCCCTCCACTTCCAGGTCTAGAAGGGTTCTGGTCCCCCTCATCTTAGCAAGCTTCTGTTCCCCTCCCCCAAGTCTTAGAAAAGGTTTTATGCTCCCTCCCCTGGTCTTAGCAGGGGTTATCCCCTCCCCATATTAGCCCAGTGTAGCTCAGCAATATCGGCCAGTCTCCAGAACAGAAAGATAAAACCAGTATCTGAGCTCTTTGACTTGCTTCGGAGGATGGATGGGAAGACTCGTCATTTTTTGCATCTTTCTTTTCTCTTCTTTATGTTTATTGTCTCAATCAGAAAGTCTAAGGACCCTCCCAGTTCCCAGTTCTACCATTCTTTGATTCCTTAAATTCCACAGCCAGGCAAGCTGCCTGTCTATTGAAGTTCATAAGAAAATGATTTCTGATATGATTGAAGTTTTCTGCCCAGTTGAAGGCTCACTGTACTCTTGCAATGAAGAGACTTTTTTTTTTTTTAAATTGTACATTGCAGAAATGGCAGAGGAAAGTCAAACCCAGGAGGGGCTTCATTTTCGCTACCGTTTCTTTTCAAAACATACATACTAGTGAAAAGACTACACTCTTTGTTGAAAATATTAGTGATAATAAGATTCAAACAAGAGTCGTTCTGAAGAGTCACAGGGTAAAAGGAGCGGTATTTGCTTTCCTTGAGCTGTTTAGGGGAATAACTACAGTTGATGTTTACTGAATATGTGAAGTTGGCTGAGAGTTGTTCTCTCCATTCAAAAGGAAAAACTCTGTGAGGTCTTCCATTATAAAAGCACTGTCCTTTGCCCAGAACCCTGGAGTTTAACTGTTATTCTCTATATTCTGGTGAGACTCTTACCTTGAAGTACACTAGTATTTTCCAGACTTACTTAATAAAAAATTAGATTGAAATATATGACAGTCCCAGGTCTTTGACTAAATACCCCAATATTTGTATTGTCTTGAAGATGAAAATAGCAGCCTGTTTCTTTTCATAAATCTCTTTCTCCAAAATTGTTTTTCTGGACAGAGTTCAAGCAGAATAACCAATGTGTTTATGTCAGCCCTTGCCCTTTGTAGTGACCTCTTATTGAGCAATTTGCTAGATGAGGAAGCTGGCTAGCAAACAGCGGAGTCTGCGAAGGCCTTCTGCCTGTAGATGGTTCTCTTAGTTGAAAATGGGGACATAGAAGGTTCTAGCTGTCACCTTAATACCCATGAGTACTCAGCCTGAGATCATTCCAAGTGTGGACTGTATGTCAACACACACAAACACACGTACACATTTGCAGCTCATCTTACTTGGTAAAATGACTTGTGGCTTCCAGGTCTGTGTCTTGTGGGCGGAGATTGTTATGTACATATTTCAGGTCTTCGATTCCCCTTAGCTCAGGCAGTCCTGCGTGGAGCATCTACACAGCAACAAAACCCAAAACCAAAAAAGAAAGAATAAAAGCAGATGAAATCGAACTTCCTTGACTCACTCTGGCGATAGACATGCAAACATTTAAGTTTGCTTTGACGTGCCTTTCATTTTGTCTGCATGAACAGGCATAATTTTGTGCTTTTAAACCCCTTGCAGTTAGTGGTATAAACAACCAAAATAACATAAAGAATAATTACAGTTGAGTGTTTGCACGGTAATAACTCCATTGCATTCTCATCATGAAACAGTGAAGGAAACATGACCACGTGACAATTCCCTCGTCAGAATTTTTGGACCCATCATTTAAAATCTGAGGGATTTTGAGAAATTCCATGACTCTTTTAAGCCTCCATTTTCTCACATCTAGAGGAGGACAAAATAACCTGACATGTTCTGAGAGAATCAACTCTGTTTCACTGTATGATGGTGTACAACATGCCTACAGTATTAGTTTGTAGAGGACAGGGCTGTGTGTGCTGCAGAAGACGGGTATGATATGGTTCGTTCAGAGGTGCGGGGACACATCCTGAAGCCCACTTCTCTGATCTATAGCTCCCTCTATACAAATGCAATTTTCTCTGCGTAAGGGGCAAGTATATTCATCAAATATTATTAAAGCAAAGAAATCATTAAGGATAGATTTGTGAGTTTCCTCTCCTCATCTTTAAGAAGATGTTTGCTTCCATTGCACTGTAGTATGGAGGGTTACTATTTTTTTTATGTGTATACAAATTTTTTGAGAAAAATTCTTGAATTATTATTTTTTCTAAGAAGCAGAATAAAAAGAGGGAGAATGTATAGGAGGGGGAGGAGAAGGAGAGGAGGGGAAAGAGATATTACCAATACGCCTATGACTAACATGATAAGTGTTCTGCCTGGGGTAGACACTCGTGCAATGAGAAGTTAGTCCTATTAATAAAGATGAAGTGTGTTGTGATGGAGGATGGGTGATGTCATAGATGATTCCTCTGGGAAGTAAGTGATTTTGCAACTACTCTTCCCACTATAAGCCCAGTAAGGCTGGAGGTCCCGTGCTCAGAGGAGACCATAGTGTTCTCGATGTGCTCAGAGAAAGAATCTCTGCGAATCTCCTAGAACACAGAATAGTATGTGTCTGAATGCCAGGAAACGGCTCTGAAAAGAGACAAAGTAAGACATTTCAGCAATAGTAAAGGTTTAGGACACGTATTCCAAAATCAACCGAGTGTTATTCAGCACGTACCAGAACTGACTGTGTCAGAAAGATCACCATGGTTGGTGTTAAAGATAAGGTAGAAGAGGCTGGACTAGGATGTAGCTTGCAGTGGAGACAATATTGGGTTTCAATATACACAGATGGGGCTGGAGAGATCGCTCTCTAGTAAGAGCTTGTGACGCTCTTGCAGCGGACCTGAGGTCAGCTGCTAGCACCTATGTCTACTGACACAACCTACTGTCACTCCTGCTCCAAGGGTTCAAATGCCAAAATAACTAAAAACTTAATGTATATATACACATACTACATAGATACAGAGGTAGGGGTACATGTAGATGATATAGACAGAGATAGAGGCAGAGATGATATAGAGGTAGAGATATGGAACTCATATGTATATAAACACACACACACACATGCACACGCGCACACACACACACAAACAAACATTCTGGTTAAGAATACTTTTTCTTTTCCTTTCTTGCCCATTGGAAATCTTTGTCTTGCTTTGACCTCTTTCAAAGTCCTATCTCCTAGTTCTGATCATGTTTTGTTTTGTGTCAGAACTGAAGTTCTTTGAGAGGAAAACTGTACCTTTACTCAGTGTTGGGATTGTTTATATCGACTAGCATGGTGATTTCTTAGTAAGTGGAACCTAATGGACATCTAATGGGTAATAATTGCATAGATGGATGAATAAATGATTAGGAAAACACTGAATCTCACTGTGTTTTAAAGCCTCATTATTGCAAATTTAATGTTAACTACTAAATAGCAAAACTCAGCCCTAGAGATGCCCATTTCCCATGGCAAGTAGAATCTAGATTAGCTTTTATCTTGTCTAGCACTGGTTGTTCCAGAGAGGTCTGTGGACTAACTGAGGAAGATTCTTGTTTTAACTACTGCATGATCATCCATTTGCTAAGGACAGAGTTCTGTGGAGTCTGAATTCCATAGAATTCACAATGGCTTCCTCAGGACTCTGTCAAATTTATCTATTGGGGCAAATAGTACACTTAGTCTCTCCTCTGCCGATGTATATGTCTTCTATCATCTATCTATCTATCTATCTATCTATCTATCTATCTATCTATCTATCTATCTCTATCATCTGTCCATATCTATCTATCTATCTATCTATCTATCTATCTATCTATCTATCTATCTGCTGACACATGAAAACTATGACAAAACAGATGAATACAACTCACTTTCCATCATGTGACTGAGTATATGTAACAAGTCTCAAATTCCCTGTCCTATTTGTTTGAGAGGAGACTTTGAGTATGATAATACCATAAAATACAAAGCTATCTATCTATCTATCTATCTATCTATCTATCTATCTATCTATCTATCTATCATCTACCTATGTATCTTCCACTTAACTGGGTCTGACCCAATGCAATCGTGTTTCAGTGTTTTTATATGGAGTGCCTGGGTGGTATGTGTAGCTGGGGCAGCTGGAAGAGAGAGGGCAGCTGGTACAGATATGAGCCAACACTAGATGGATGAGTCATATGTTTTTAAGGACAGGGGCTTTGTTTTCTTTCTATTCTCCTGCTACTAAATTCAGCTTTATTTTAATAGCTTCACTTAGGGAAGCAGTGCTCTTTCCTTACCATATAGGGAATCTAGAAAGATTTCTTCTGGGAAATCTCTGATATAATAATGGGAGTGATAAACATTTGAAACCAGTGAATGGTCCCTGTGTTCTTTGAGAGTCTTCCATAATAGTTGATATTGATTTTTTTAATGGGAGAAGAGCTGACGAAGTACAGGCTTTTATGTTGGTGAACTCAGCCAGCGGCACACTTGGGTCTCCTACAGATGTTGCTTTTAAGCAAGATGAGAATTACATAGATTACTTTTCGCTTGCTTTTCCCATGTGGAAAGAAAAGCACAGCAGATATCTGGCAACAAGATTCTTTCTTCTGGGGACGGGTCATTAACTCCACATTGAACCCATTGCACGCCTGCGCCTCGTGATGCTGGGTATTGATCATTTTCAGAACCAAGCCTTGATGACCTGTGCCAAGCATTTCTCAACTTGTAACTGGGTCATGGTGTAGTGCACTGAACTGTGCTTAAAGATGTCGACACAGAGTCAGAGTGGAGACAAAGTTGTATTAAATGTGTATGTAGAAAGCAGTTTTTTATGAATTTAAGCTGGGTTTTAACTTAAAAGAAGTTTTAGCTAGTCAGTGTGTGGTCCTGAAATAACCACTGAAGACTTGATCTCAAAAGTCTCATAGGACTCTTACATACTGGAGTAGAACAGGGGAAACTGGCCAGAAACCGAGGCAACCACACAGCCCAGTTACTTGTGGCTTTATCTGTAGGCTTAAGTGGTCTGCATTGCCTCCTATCCCTCTGTTTCTGTAAGAATATGAATCTAAGATTATTATTTAATATGTGTGCATGACCTCCACTGCTAGTTTTTCACCCTTCTCTCAAAAGTCAAGCTAGATTCAGTTAAATTGCAGGCAGGTTTTTGGCTATCTAATGTAACAAAAAGTTAGAATGGATTATTTTACTATTTATATGGGAAATTATTTCAAAATATGGTTAAAGCAATATATATATATATATATATATATATATATATATATATATATATATTTAAAATTATTGTGGTGAGAAAAGCAGAGAAGAGACACACACACAGAGGGAGAAAGAGAGAGAGAGAGAGGTGGGTGGGTGCCTATGAAGGCCAGAAAGAGGCGTTAGATCCCTCAGAGCTTAATTTTCAGGTCTTTGTGAGCTACTGATGTGGGTGCTGGAAACTGAACTCATGTCCTTTTCAAACACCCTTAAAAATAAGGAATCTCTCCAGCCCCTCTTTTCTCTTAAATTAAACATATCATGACATTTTTGATGTTGTTGTTATTGGTGACCAGAGAGCTTAGGATATTCTTGAAACTGTATTTTTCCTGCCTCAGAACCCTGACTGCTAGGATTATAGGCATTAGCCACCATATCTGACTTAACATTTAAATGATGATTAATCCTTAATGATTAATTACCGTGATGAATATTTTAAAAGTCATTCAGAAAGTTTATTAAACAAAAAAAAATCTCAACATGATATTCCTGTTCATTGAGATGATTTCCTCTCATGTTAGTCTATCATGCTTGTCATCCAGCATGATTTAATATCATTGCCCACACTGCCTGAAATTCCATTTGTGGCTTTTTGTTCTGGATACCTGTGTCGTGTTAAAGCACTTGCTAGTGTTTGGGACACCTTCTTTTGTGCACTTTTTACAGTAATGATTATCACTTACAACTGCTGGGCCCCTCAGTTACTCATATGCACAAAATTTATCATCACTGTTCAACTTAAAATTTTAAGACTCTGGCTCCTATATTTTATCCTCTCATTTATTGTTCCTAGAACATAGTAGGTTCTTGAGAGCTCATGGATTCTCCCATGAGTAAGATCTTGAGAGTGTCCAACTAGATCATGCCAGAATTTGAGAGGACATTAGAACTGATAGTGCCTAGATATTCATTATATAAATAAAGCTATTTTCACTGATTTAGTGCTTGTAGAGTTTTCTCTGTGTCACGGAATCAGCTTGTTATAAACTGTAAGCCATCCCATAAAAAGCAATAGAGGCTATGAGAATTGGGAACTAGAACACAGATCTATAAAGGAAAATTGCTGGTTATAGTTGGAAAGTTAATTTGGAGATCCTGAGGCCTGGGGATGTTACTCAGTAGGAGAGATGTAGGCTCAATTCCTAGCACAGAATAAAAAAAAAAAAAAAAAACTGAACTAAACCCAACCCAACCAAACCAAACCAAACCAAACCAAACCAAACCAAACCAAACCAAACCAAACCAAACCAAATGAAACCAAACTAGTAGGACACACAAAAAAATCTGAGTTATGAAATAGTTAGTGAAATTGAGACATTGAACCTTCAGCCTTAATCAATACTAATTCGAATTTTACATGTGAATATACGATCCTGTATTGGTCAGTACCTTTTTAATTAGTTGCATTGGTTGGTTGATGGGTTGATTTTTGAGTCAGGCTTTCATGTAATCCAGGCTGGTTTTCAACTTGCGTTGTAACCAAAGGTGACCTTGAACTCCTGATCCTCCTGCCTCTTTCTCCCATGTTCTGCATTTTGGAATTACAAGTGTGCACCACCACAGCCAATTGTCTGCAGTGCTAGGCAGGCACTTTACCAACTGAAACATATCCCTAACTTGACAGTATTTAAACTGAATTATCAATGATCTTATATTATCACATTAATTAACTGAGCTCTACTATATGGCAGATAGTATCATAAATTCTTTATGTTAATTATCATGTAGAATTATGAAGATTAATCTATTAATATGTTAACATAATGCCTGGTCCATATGACGCAGTTATTACTAGGCTATTTATCCATCATTTCCATAAGATAAAAGTTATTATCCTTATTTTAAAAGGGAACGGTATGTAGGTTAAATATAAGTACACCCAAAGAATTTAACCTTTAAATGCTAAGCTAGCATTCAAAATCAGAGAGACCCAATCACCAAGTTTGTCTCCTGAACAACTACTAGCAGAACTGAAGGTTCTAAGCCAGTCGCATTTGACTCCAAATAACACAGATAGACAGAGTAGTGGTATGCTACTTTCCTTTGGGTGGTTGTAATTGTTGCAATGGATGTATGCACTAAAGAAATCATTGCATCATTCTCTAAAAGATATTTCTATTGGCTTCTTCTTTTCTTCTTTCCTTATACCATGTGACTATTTCTCATCTCTTTGCAATGGACACTGGAATAAAACACTGAATCCTCCCTGAACTACAGCTCAGCAGAACCAGTATATGCCACTAAATGCATCGAGCTACAGTCTGCTCCCTAATTTATCAGTTAAACTTTTAGATAAATTTTGTTGTGAGTTAAATGTGCATGTGTGTGTATGTGGTTTCGTGCATATTTGCATGCAGGCGCCTGTGGAATACAAAAGAGTGCATCAGATCCCTGGAGCTGAAGTTACAGGCTTGTTGGAGTTGTCAGCTGCCTGATGTGAGGGCTGGGAGCTGAACTCAGATCCTCTGCAAGAGAAGTTTATGCATTTAAACCTGTGAGCCATCTCTCCCACTCCAGTTTGTATTCTCGACCTTGAATTTTTTAATATGAATGACTAGTGGGCAAGTGTTCAAAGGTAGATATTGAGACAAAGGAGCCAGGATGACTCTGCCTCAACTACATTAAGAAGTTTACACCATATGTAAGTCAAATAGAAAATTTGAGGCAGTTTTCAAAAAAGGGACAATGCAACCAAAGAAGTTACTTTAAAAATGACTTTTCTTGAGCCCTAGTCAGCTCTGCATGAGATCCTCTCTGAATGCACCAGTAGCGCTGTGATTGGTGACTTCCAAGATGAAAACTATGAACTAACAGTAAATTGGCAAGAAATATGTTTGCTCACCCTCTCCTTTCTGTTTTAAAAACTGTTTTAAGATGGAGTCAGGGGAACTCCAACCCATTTGGAGAAGTAGATGGCTGGAACTCAGGACTTCCCCTATTTCTCCAAAGGACTTACCATTTCTAGAAGGCTCAGGATCAGCTGGCTGTGTTTCCTGACAATGTTGTAAGCTCTGCAGCAAAGCTCCACGAAGTCTTGAAAATGCTGTGTGTTTTTTCCACCCTCAGTAATAAAGTACTCCATCTCTGAAGTAAAAATGAAAGGGGCTCGGTCCCTTTAAATAAAACATAGTAACAGCCATGAGGAGATGACAGGGTTTGTAGGGTTACTGCAACATATTTCCACTTGATTGTTTTCTAGTCTAGTGTGAGTTATTGCATATCAGTGGAAAAACTTAGTAACTGAGGACTTTGAATAATTGGGCTGAAGCAGAGATAGCATAGGGTGTGCTACGATGTTCCTCTATACTGTGTCAAATGTTTAATTTCCAAATACCTTTGGACACAATGTATCTACTGAAAGAAGATAGGCTCTAGTGAACAGTACAAGGAAAAGGTCTTCCAAGTTGTCACTGGCAGTATATTTACTGACACATTTGGAGGTGATAAAACAAAACTTAAGTTCTAAAAAGTAGCCTTAAAAGCTATTTTCTCTCCCTTAGAAGAGTGACTCCTTAGGAAGAGAATTTGGATAAAGGTTAAGATATTTTAATGACAATTTCTTTCAGAAGATAATTTATGAAACAACAGCACCAGATGTAACCAATTCCCTGTCATATGCGTAGTGAACAGGGAGTTTTAGAAAGTAGCCATAATTCATTTCACACATGACTCAGTAAAAAATGGTGAGCACACAGGACAGTACAGACCATGTTTTCTCATAAGTCACACTGCCCCCTGTAGTCCCAAGGATGGAAAAGCAGGTCCTATTTCCAAAATTATTAGACATGCTAATCCCCAGACCAAGCGTTAGCAACTGTAGAAGAGAAGCCAGTAGGGGAAGGGCAGGGACCTCTTTATCTGATGAGGTTTCAGCAGATAAATCAGTGAGGATTTTACACCAACCTGATCTAGATTCATCTAGCAGTATCTAGATGGGGACACAGTTGTGGTTAAAATAGAATGACATGTTTTTAAATTTGACAGCCTGGGTTCACGTAAGGTTGTATCAAATCATAACTGAAGAAATTGACAGGCAGTTCGTGGAGCCTTTAGAATAGAATAGTGTTCTTTGCTGGTACAAGGCTTTGCTGTTTTAATAAAAACATCGTCGAGCTAGAAATCCCACTGGTATGACTTAACTAGATCCTTCTGAAGTATGGGAATCAAATGAAAAAGCCGTGCAAGTACACTTGAGGAAGTGGACTCTGGTGACCAGACAAGCATTTTCTAATACAGTGTTTGGTTGTGGTTGTTTTAAAATGTGACTTTAAAGATGGGCACTGTGGCTAACTCCTACAAAATCCCAGCGCATCAACAAATACACAGGCTGTGAGTTTGAGGCCTAGTCTATATGTTGACTTCCAGGTTAGCCTGGTCTCAGAGGTGAGATCCTGTTCCAAAGTGAAATAGTAAAATTTGTGTTTTATTATACGCGTTTAATATTAAGAGATGGCAAAATAACAAAAAGCGTTCTCTTGGCTTTGATTTCTTTGCCCAATAACATATTCAGTAAAATGTGTTGAGTTCCACACCGAGCAGTTCCTCTCACGCTCCAAGTCTGATGTCTCAAACTTTCACTACTGGTTTTGCTATTGGCCTTCCCTGGCTTCCCACTCAAGCTGTGATACACTTTATGAGGCTGTACTTCAGCAAGACTGGGATAAGAGATGTTGGAAACATGAGATTAAAAACACAGGGTCTAATTTTGAAGTCGCTGTGACTTCATTTTCTCATGTTTAAAATGTGTGCCGAACTCTCAGCTGCTAGACTTCATGAGAGAAGTCAAAATGGCATCGATTTTCACGCTTTACTTTAATGTTTAGTTTAATCCTGGTTTACCACCATAAACTGCTTGGGTGCATGGGTCCTTACATGGGCCTTTTATTTCATTTTACATTTGTTAGATCATGTACCATTGCAAATTTCACTATTGCTAATTGTGGTCGTTTGAAGAATAAATGTGTCCTGTAGGCTCATTGTTTAAGTATGTGGTCCCCGGTTCACGATGCTGTTTGGAGAACTTTCAGGAAGTGGAGCCTGGACAGAGGGACTACAGCTCTGGGATAGGCCTTGAGAGCTCAGAGCCCCACCTCGCGTGCTTTTTTCTCTCTCTTCTGCTTTGTGTGTATGTATGTATGTTGATGTGACCAGCCAGCTTCCTGCTCTGCGAGCATGCCCCTCCTTTCGGAAGTAAGGAATTCTATCTCTTCGGAGCCATAGCAAAACCCTTATTATTCTTTTAAGTTGCTCTTGGTCCTGTATTTTATCACAGCAACAGAGGAGTACCTTACACACCAGATCTTAGGAAAGTTTTAGGAATATCTTAGTCTTCTATAATCAGAAACAAATATACAAGTTTTTTTTCCCTATCTTATACTATTTTTACTATGAACGGAACTTTGGAAATAGTTTTAGAAAAATCTAAAATATTATAAATTCCTGAATGTTTCTAATGTGACAGATATACTTTTCTCTTTTCAGCCGATGAAGCTACAATTGGCCAAAATGATTTCTCTTAGAAACTTCTTTGTGGTTCTGTGAAATGACACCTCCTTCGTCCCTGGCGACTGCCATGAGAAATCAGGTGCAGAAAACCCACACACAAACTCAAGTACCCAAAAGAAACATCCAAATGAGAGAAAAATGTAAACTAAAACCAATACAGATTTCACTATGTAAACATCACAGTTGAAATGGTCTGGGAGCCCAACAAAATAAAAGCCTCCATCTTTATATGTCTTTGTTGACTTTTAGTAAATTTCATAAAATTAAGAATTGCAGTAGAATTCTTCTGTAAATGAAAGGGCGTATTAGATACAAGGAGGACTCTATTTGGTTCCTGTACAGAAACTTTAACTGCTGTGGTTTGTTCATTACTGTGCATGCATGTGCATGTGCCTTTGTGGGCATGTATGTGTGTACATGTGTATTTGTTTGTGTGTGTGTATGTGTGTACATGAGTGCGTGCTTCTCTGTGTTTGTGTGTTTGTGTTTTCTCTTCTCTTCTTCCTCTCTGACTTGCCCATCTCTGATGCTATAATGCTGACCCAGTTATAAAGATTAAAGTGTTTTACCTGTAATAAAACCCAGGGCTGGAAAGATTGCTCACTGGGTAAAGTCACGTGTCACTAAACCTGATGATCTGCGTTAGAGCCCCAAGAACCACGTGATGGGAGAAAACTCACTTTAACGACTTATCCTCTGAGTTTTTCTTGTGTACCCTGGCACACACATGCATAAAACAAAATAAAATGTTCATTTTAAAAGAAATATTCCTTAATAGAACCTGTTCCTTGCTGAAAGTATTATGATTTTTTTAAGAAACAAAACAAAACAAAGCAAAATGAATTGTATTGTTTTCATGAGTAAAGGAAACATTTCTCCTTCCTGTACACAATCTCTGAATTTGAAACAGTATGTTGATGGTATTCTGTTACAAACAGCAAATAAAAAAAAGTAGCCTACATAGTGACTAGCTGGCGATAATTTAGCATTTATGTGGGAAGACCACAGAGTAAGCTTCTTATGATTCTTTCATCGTGTTTCCAAAATTAACTTTTATATAAATGTATGACTAGCCTTTCTCCTAAACTAGCATTCAGTAAAAGTGCTGAGAGTGTTTTCCAGATTTCCAGCAGATGTAAGGAGTGGCCTGGTGCTTTAAAAATACTGATACCCTTGGAAATGTAAGAATATATTATAAGCAGATAGTAATTATGGAGGAGATAAATTTATTTGATATAAAGAATATTAGGTAATTCATATTTGAAGTTTATTGTTACTTTTATGTCAGCTCCCCATATAGCCATAGAGCAGTTCTGTATGAAGCATTAGTGTACTAAGGTCATTGTGAGAAGGCTTGCCATTGGCTGCTGCACTGAGGACTCACTCATTTAGAATCTGCTGCTGCTCATTCTGTGACTCAAACCTAACCGGTGTACCTGCCAACATCAGAGCACTACAGCTATCAATAGGCATTTGCTGAGTCTCTGCTCTATGATATACAAGACCTTAGGTGAAATTAAAGAGCTTTCAAAAGCATTGAATTGTGGTCTAGGGATACAGCTCAGCTGATAGACTATTTGCCTGTCATACACAAAGTCTTGAGTTTCATGTCCAGGACTTCATAAATGTGATGGTGGTGGGATATGCCAGTAATTCCAGAACTAGGGAGTTGGAGGATCAGGAATCTAAGGTCTTCCTGGCTTCATAGTAAGTATGTTTTCAACCAGCCTGGTAAACATGAGACCCTGTCCTACTTCCTCCCCACAAAAATAACATTGGTATATAGAAAATTTAAATGCATTAAGTAACAACAATAATGTTAAGAAAAAGATTGTTTCATCTGCAATATGAAGAGGTAAGAAGAGTGTATTTGGGCAGATCAGAGACTCTTTGTAGAAATTTTTTATTTCATATGATATTATTTTATCCTAGGACGAGGGTTGTGGCATACAGATCCAGAGAGCTGGGAAGACTTGAAACAGGTTCCAAAATTATAAACAAGAAGAGGTGATGACTTGGAACAAGAGGAAGCAGTAGCGTCATGAAGTTCAGCTTCTCCTCCTTGTGTAACAGGAAGACTGAAGAGAATAATTTAGAGGGACTGACATTTGCATCCAAGTTACACTGGACCCACCTTGGAGACTTACCAAAGCTGATGATCAAGATTATATAGAACATGTTTCAGGACCTTAGACAAAAGATAACATTGGAGGTAAAGTCTTGTGGGTCAGACGCTGTCTTTCCTTATGTTACTCAATGAATCACACTAAAGTCCCTAAAAATGACAGATATACCACCCAGCCATGTCAGGACTCAAGAAGTAACATGATTATAAGTTTCCTGAGTGTCTCTTGTCTCATAAGTTCTAGATATGGACCCAAAGACATTGGTGATCCAGAAATATCAACAGATTCTGACCACAGAAAACAAAACAAAACAAAAAAGCAAACAGACATGAAAAAACTGTTCTCTTTACCCAAAGGACCAAATGAAATAAAATATTTTTAAAACAAAATCAATATCAATCTCCTCCAGCCAAATACTTTTAGAAAAAATAATGATTTCAATTCTACCTTGTACACCTAGACACTGCGTCTTACCAGGCTGCTTGGAGGCACCTTTATCTCTCAGAAAGGTGCTACCACTGAGCACCCATATAAAGATACACACATTGGCCAATGAAATAGAATTTGCAACACTGAAACATAGCTATCCAATTGACAACTGTTAGAAAATTGTTTTTTTTTTTTATGATATTGTGAAAGCAATTCAAAGGACAATAGGTAGTCTTTGGATACAATAGGATATCCATAAACACACACACACACACACACACACACACACACACACACACACACACATATATATATATATATATATATAT
>NW_021604792.1:1884370-1890204 GCF_004785775.1 Grammomys surdaster
AAATATAAAACATCAAGCTATAAAACTGTCATAAAAATAAGAGAAAGTTTTGGGACTGAGGGCTAGACACATTATTTCTGGAATTAAGCACATTATTAACATTGGCCAAAACCAATGTTAAAAGGATGTGAAGTCAATCCAAAGTCTGAAAAATGATCATGGAAGGTGATATGGACAATATATGATTAAGAAGAATTTAATTCTCAAATTTTAATAGTTTAAAAAATCAAATGATATAATTAGAAAATAGACAAAGATATTAAGAGATATTTCATGACTAACCATATGAAGGCAATCAACAGACACATTATTTTCATGTATGCAAATTAAACCTATAGAGTGCACTTAGCCATATGAGTGAAAAATGAACAGAATGTGGAGAAACTGGATTGCTCACACTGTCTGGTAGAAGTGTGTGTCATGTGTCCCATTTTGGCACATTAATTTCATTTCTGAACAACTATTTGTCTTCAGCTTCTTGAAATCAACAATATACAATCACCTGTAACCCAAGCTTTACAGCCCTGGCCATTTATCTGAGAAAGGAAAACTTGGATTCATGAACTTCATACATGAGTTGTTCACAGTAGCTTTATACCTCATAGTCAGACCTTAAGGGATCTGGATGTCCTTCAACAGATGAATGGCTGAACAGACTGTGCTACACTCCGATTGTGGAATGTTATTTGTCAATCAAAAGGCTCAGCGTCGCAAACAAAAGCTTGGGTTGACTCTCCAGAGGATTAGAGTACAGTAAAGAAGTAAAAATAGAAATAAAACCCTCAGATAGTACATTTCAGGTTATTCTATTTATATAACATTCTAGACATCTCAGAACTGTAGAAATGAAGGCTGGATGGGAGACTGTCCTGAAATGAGGAGGAAGTGGGGTTAGGGACTAGAGGTAGCCAGGTGCATCTTGACTGTGTCATCTTTGATATCTTGTGACAAATTATAATTCTACAAGATGTTACCATTGGTAAAACTGAATGTACATGCAAGATCTTTTTGTCTTGTTTATTATAATCATATGTAAATCTACAGCTATCTCAAAAGATGTTATTAGCCTTTTTGTTGAATTATCTGGATGTAGAGGAAAACAGTATCATAAGACATGAGAGAAACAAGACAAGAGGGAATCTTAGAGAAGCAAGCATTTGATGGCTTAGGAGAAAGAAGCCATTCTGAGGTAGACCCTGAGAATGCCTTGCAGAAGGCCACAGAAGGGGGTTTTCTGAGGCAGTGCGATGCCTTCAAAAAGGCAGCAGAAGAGTTAACACTGTTGACTGAAAGGACCCATGTGGGCACAAAACACTCCAAGACCAATTTCTCAGCCCAAAAGAGATTTACTTGCCCCAGACACACAAAGGTCAGGGAATAAAAGAAAGACAAGTGTTAGGGGGAGAAGGGAAAGGGGACAAAGGAGAGGGGAGAGGGGTATTTGTCCCAGGGAGGAGAGGCTAGATAGGACTGTCTCTGGATAGAGAGTGGACAGCCAGTACATGGTCTAAGGTAAATGTCAGTCTATAAAGGTAAAAGAGGAAACTCTGTGTTAGGATGAGTTGGTTCATTTTGGTTGGGCATGTGCATTAGGTGAGCCAAAAGGAGGTTTTGATTACTGGACATCAATACTTTGATAGCTGGACCTTGGTGGTCAGTCTTGGAAGAAGGAAGTAGCCAAATAAGGGAATGGACTTTGGAGGCTAGCCTTATGAATTTAGGAATAGATAGTAGGTTTCATTTTAGCAAGGCAGATGGAAGAGAAAGCATGGTCTGCAGAACCATCTTCGCTATGCTCAGGCTGCATGTGCATTCATGTGTGTGCATATGTATATGTCTGTGCATGTGTGTGTGTGTGTGTGTGTGTGTATGTGTGTGTGTGTATTTGCTATCCTAAGTATCAAACTAAGATTATCAGTCTTTATAGCAAAAATGTCTTTACCTACTGAGCTAAATCTGCAGCCTAGCAATCTTTAAAACAGAATCTTAATCACTGTTTGAAATCTCTCCACTGTCATATACCCTCAGAATACTCAGTTGTTCTGTAACTATAAGCTATTCCCATTATGGTAAAGTATATGTAAGATCTTAGTCTCATTTTTTAATATTATTTCATTAGATTTTTGCTAAGATGCCATGTTTCAATGATGCCTTGATGTCTGGGACTGAAATATAGATAGAACAACAGAGCATACCTGGGTGGTATTAAAATTTGTTTTTATGAATTTCAAATGTGTTTATCCTCAAGAAATATAGTATCAGTAACATTATCACTCGAGGTGCAATAACCCTGTTGTAAATTGGGAGTTAAGGGAATGGACGAGGCATGCTGGCTAACAATGAAGTCTGACTATATGAGGTGCTGTATCCTTAAACTTGGGCTTCTGCTTGCTGAAATTCCCTTTACATACTCAGAAAATAAATGGCTCCCATTTTTATTGAACACCGCACACAAGCAGGCATCCACACACTGAGGGTTATGTCATAGCATGTATATTGGGCTCCTGCTTAGAATTCTTCACCTTATTCCCTTAACAGAGAATTTCTCATTGAACTCAAAGGCACCAGGCAACCAGCAAGCTCCAGAGACATTTCTATCTGTGCTCCTCACAGTGCTGGGGTCACGCCCACACTTGGTTTTGTAGAACAACTTGCAGAAGCCAGTTCTCTCCTTCTACCGTGTGATCTCTGAGCTGAAACTCAGGCTGTCAGGCTTGACAGCACACACGTTACCCACTGAGTCATCTCCCCAGCCCTTTAGAAGACTCCTCTTTCAAACAGTACAGATATGAATTATTCCAGGCATACGAATTCCAGAAGCACCTTTCTCAAATGTAAGTCATGTAGTCTAGATAATACCATTGGGTTTGGCTTCAATGACTTAGGGTCTCTGGTCATTCTAAAGTCTGTAGAATGGAGTAGGCCCTGATGTTTAAGTCACATATCCTAGGAATTACTATTTATACTCATTTAATATTTTTACTAAATAATTAAATAAAACCAGTGTAGAGTTCTGCCTGCTTTGTATTAAAAAAGAATATGCCCATATCAAAGAGAGTAATCCTGATTACTTCCACCTTTAGCCTTAGCTTTTGCATTTTTCACAGTTACAACATCTTGTAAGGCATCTGACTTTAGGTTTTAAATGTACGAGTTTAATATACATCACTATTGTAAATCATGGCGAATGTAACATAGGGCACTAACTAACCATGGCAGGGGAGATCAAGCTGTGTTGGGATTGGTGAGAACTGGGAGCTTCATGGCAACATCCAATGGTTATGTTGCTATTGTCTGGCACCCTTGCATGCACTCTAACAACTAAGACTATTCTTTGCCTTTACTTGCAAAATAGAAAGCAATAGTATTCATCTTTGAGTGTTTTCAATCTCAATTCATGAAGTTATCATGTGTCAAATATGGATGAAACTTTCAAGGCTATCTTTGACTATTTTTCACAGAATACAAGCCCACATTCCACAATAGAGGCTCCAATATAGAACACGTGCTTTGTGCCTGTATCAAAGCCACAACAATCTGGAGAGAGCTATAGGCTCCGATACCAGTGATGGAGGCAGGGAACGCAGAGAGGAATGAAGTGCCAGACTCCAACAGGGACTTACGATCATAAGTGTGTCTGCTGGGATCTATGATCAGTGCAGTATCACTTCCTTTAATGGGGAGACTGATAAGAATCAGTAAACGGAAGCGCGGAGACTTTAGTCTCAGGATTAAAACATTTTCATGTCTGAATGATATACTTGGTACTTGAACTGAAATTCAGGACTAGGTAACACGACACACTTTGTCACTATTATCAAGATTATTTTTATTACTTCTGTAAAGTTGAAATGTTTGGGTCGCAAAGAGATACCATAGGAACATTAAGACGTGTCATTTTAAAGATGTCGTCTGAAAGCTGTGCACTTCCATAATCACAAATGGCATTATTAGCATGGGCACAAATAGCTTCAGCACCCTCGGGATGCTTAAACATACCTTTTCCTTGATATCACAAATGACCTACATTCCAGAAAGCACATTTTGCTGCCCAACAGAAAGAACACAAGTCTCTTGTCTAATATCCTTGAGTTAATTGGGATGGCAAATCTGGAGTCTCCGTTGAGTAGGATAGAACTTTGTGTAATTAGGCAGCTCGGGAAGTCACACATGAACAGTATAACCACAGTGTCAACGTGAGCACGCTATTACAGAATGAGCACGGAACCCCATGAGATTGCCGCACTCTAAGCAATTATCAGCAGAGGAATGCTTCAGTAGTAATTTCTTAAATGCAAAATGTTTCCCCTCCTGTCCTGACTCTTGTACAAGCACTGTGAATCTTCAGTTTCCTGGAGGTCCCTGATCTTTAACCGTTTAATAACTTTACTGAGTCAAGAGCTCTCTTGAGGCTGAGGCATATCCTGTCTTTTTGTTAGAAAAGGGGTACACAAAGCAGAGACCTCTTCAAAACAGGCCCTCTCAATGTGTCTATGACATGCATTTCTGGTGAGATGGGATTTAATGAGGTCCAAGAGACTGAATGGATCTCCACAATTACTGTATGTTGTCCTTTGAGTCCTAGATAAGGAAAGTCCACAGCTATGATTTCCATAGACTTCTGGGAACCAGAATTAGTCTGGCTACGAGGGCAAGGTCATCAATGTTCTAATATGTTGGTGAAAGTTTAAAGTCAGAGGGTCTAAAAGGTCAAAAGGAAAAAAAAATGCCAGAAGAACTCAAGTTACTCCTGAGAGCATTTCTATCATTGGAAGTTGTGGTCTACAAGAAATAAGACTTAGTATTTCCTACTAAGCTCATCATAGAGTTGTTCACCCAGTGTGAGATGCATGGCATTTTCTCCTTCGTCCCTTCCCTTCACCCTCTCCTTCTCTTCCTCCTCTCTCCTTCCCTTCTCCATCCCTCCCTTTTCCCTCCCTCTCTCTCCCTTCTCACTCCTTCCTCCCTCTCTCTCTCCCTTCTTCCCCATCCCTCACTCCAGCCCTCCCTCCATTCCTTCCTTGCATACCTTCTATCCCTCCCTTCCTCCCTTCCTTCCTTCTCACTTTCCTATGCTGGGAATTGGATGCATGCTATACAGATATTCTACCATGACACTACACCCACAGCTCCAGCTGAAGGTCTTTACTATGCTCACTTTAGAGACACATTTGCAGGCTTTCCTTAAAGACTAGACTTATAATCAGGGCTAAACCAGGCTCACAGTGAGAGGCACATTGAACCTTAGACAGGCAAAGAAGGTAGCCTAGGTAACAGGTGCAGCTTGCAGAAGGCAGCAAGGCAGGGCAGTCAGTGCTTACATCGTCTCTCTTCTGTCTCTTTTCTATTTGTTCTCAAAATTTTCTCAGCCAACCCATTTATTTTTTTAAACTGAAAACCTACAGGATTTTCTCCTCAAAGAAAATTATGAATTTATACCTTTGATAAGTTCCATGGCGTAATTATTCTCATTATGGATTGCTTCTAGCTAGTGATTAGTGATGTCATCAGGGACATTGTTGAGAAGGAGTACCTGGAATGGGGTCTTGTAAGACCTGATGACATATGCCCAAAATGACCCCAAAGGTTAGGAAAGACTTACTGGAATACGTTATCACCCATGTAATGTAGTTACATATATCGAATTGCTTAATCTTTAGACGAAAGTCCACATTATAGGTGAGAAAACTGAGGTACAGAAAAGAAACTTACTAAAGATTGTATGTAAAGTATGTCTAGGATTAAACATTTTCTTTTACACAGAAACACACACACACACACACACACAGAGAGAGAGAGAGAGAGAGAGAGAGAGAGAGAGAGAGAGAGAGAGA
>NW_021604792.1:1890214-1971070 GCF_004785775.1 Grammomys surdaster
AGAGAGAGAGAGAGAGAGAGAGAGAGAGAGAGAGAGAGAGAGAGAGAGAGAGCTTATCCTCAGAGTTTCTGATCTTAAACAATGTTCATATAACCTCTAGAATTATTACATATAACTTTTTATGCAGTTATTTGCACAGTAAGTCCTGGTAGTGTTCCCCTTTAACAATGAGTGCTGGTCCATTGAGACCAGCTTCCTGTAAAGTCCCTACCATAGGACTGCATGGTCAATGACACAAGGCTTTTCTGAAGTATAAAAACTGGATGTGCTAGGCATCCAGACAAGACAAACATGAGAAAAAAATTCCCAACATTGGATACTAATCATTTTAGTGAAGAAAACATAGAATAATGGAACTCTTTTTACCAAAGAATTAACCAAAATTATTTAGAAAGAAAGCTACAAGAAAGACTTAATTTTTTCACTGCATCTTTAGTACCTTGTGTAGACAGGTGAGGGACCCTGGAATCTGCTGTTCCAAGCTCACCTTTGCTGCCTCTCCAACACCTGGTGCCACCACTGAGCAAAAAACAGAGAAACAAAAACAAAAGAAAACAAAACAAACACAAACAACCCTCCCCCACCCCAAGGCTCTCAACATTCTTAGAGGAAATGCTAGCTCACTCTCTAGCCTCATAGAAGGTTGTTGAAGGGAAATAGGAAAGAATCTAAGAGCCAGGAAATATGAAGAAAAGATGAGGAAAGTCATCTTCAGGGAAGGACACAGCCATTGCAAACATTGTCTCACAGTGACAGCTGCCTGTACTAGACCTGCTTAAGACTTCATGCCTGTCCAAAGTCATCATGACTGGGAGGGGCTCATGGGGCCCTACCCCCTATTCTAATTTCTGTTACTGTGCTTGGGGAGAAAGTTGATTTTAGTTTATACTTCCAGGTCATAATCTGTTAGTAAACCACAAACGAAAGCTGTCTACTGGCTAGCTCTCTCTAATTAATGTGCAGAACACACACACACACACACACACACACACAAACCTAGAACCACCTGCTCAGGGTGGCATCACCCGGAATACACTGGGCCCTCCTTCATCAATTAGCAATCAAGAAAGTGTCCCACAGACAAGCCACAGGCCGTTTTGATGGAGGCATTTGCTAAGCTAAGGTTCTTCTTTATCAAGTGACCTTAGTTTGCATTGAATTGATGACAAAACTAACCTGCATACCCTCCACAATGAACTCTTGGCAACTAATGGGCTCTAGGGAAGCGACAGTCATTTTTTAAAATGCTGTGCCAGATATTGAGGTCACAAGGCTCAAACAGATAGTTCCAATAGCATGGCCACACTATTGAGTCACAAAACAAAGCAAAAATGTATGAATGTGAGAAAGGAACTTATAGGGAGATCTGGGCAGGGCTGACAGGAGTGAAGGGACTTAAGAGGGGGTGGGTAGTGAGACTAAACAGAAAGGATGCTATCCATATTTGAAAGTGTCAAGGAACAAATCTAATCAATAAACATGTAGGAGAGACAGACAGACTCAGTGTAACATAATAAACATGTAGGAGAGACAGACAGACTCAGTGTAACATTAGCATTGCCAGAGTGAAAGCTCACACACAATGGCAATAGAACAGTAAATAAGAATTTGCAAAAAATGAGTTAGAGGAGAAGCTGTGGTTACAGATACAGCGCTTCTTTCTTTCTCCTGCCTTCCAAGAGAAAGTTACCACTAAGGGGTCGTCACATCCAAGCGTGAATTTATTACCGCGGTCTCTCTTACATGATGAAGTTACCATATAAATATTATTACCAAAGAACTGACTGAAGATGTGATTGTGGGTGCACGATTTCATAACCACTCTTATTTATGGCTTTGTTAGAGAGTATGGAGAAGCAAATATTAAGCAATACTTCAAAAGAAAATCCAATTGGCTTTAGGAAGCTGGGAAGTTCCATTGTAAGGATTAGGCAAGTAGGCTCTGGAATCCTTAAGCAATCTTGAGGCTGTGATGGCCTTTGATTTAATCCGCTGGTGTCAATCCTTCTTTAATCTCCCAATTACATTGATTAAAGAAAGCACTTGTTTGTGTACAAGGTGTGAAAGCCTTCCTGTTCTCTGTAGCAGAGCTGGGGTTGTTTTCTCAGAAGGCAGAAAAGGCAACTGCACGGTCAGCTCCAGCACGAGGTTGAGAATTCTGTCCCCAGCCGTCTCAGGTCAGGGGAACGGTCTATTTTCTTTGTCTCCCTGGACTCCTCCCACTCCCATGCTGCATCTGCACAGACTGCTCACTGACATTATACCTCCGTCTTCTCTGAGAAGCCTCTTTAAAGCAGCATGCCTGAGCCAGGCATTTCCGCCCCAGATATTTGCCTTGTATTTCCTATGAGAAGTTCTTAGTTTCTCCTGCTGTGTCGTTGTTTATTAGTTTAATATTGCTTTTGGTTACTTTTCCCATTACCTTGACCAAATACCTGGAGAAGTTGATTTTATCTTGCAGTAGGAAGAAATACAGTTTATCGATTAGGCGCAAACACGATGGCCAGAGTGTAAGGTTGTGTGGTACCTGTCTACAGTCAGGAAGTGGAGACAGAGAACAGATAGGACGCAGTGGAGAGGGACCAGCAAACCTTAACTGTCCCACGCCCATGACCTATTTCTTTTAATCAGGCTTCACCTCCTGAAGGTCCTAGAACTTTCTAAATAAGAGCCATTGGCTGTAGATCCAGGTTCGTGAGTCTATGGGAGGGACTTTGTGCTTCAACCACAACAATGAAGGAAGCCAGGGCTGCACCGTTGTTTAGCCTTCTATGCATAGTGTCCTGGTTGATGGTTACGCACTAAATCTCTGAGGAATGGATCGAGGCTAAGACAGATTGGAGAGTTGGCTAACTATTACGTTTAAGATATAGGTGGTTATCCTCTACAGGCAATATACCCAATAAGTCAAGACCATCAACTCATGTATAATCTTCCAAAGTTTATGAGAAAACAAAAATATTAATTGAAACAATTATTTGAAATAGATTTAGTAACCCATGGAGGAAGGCCAGTTTAGTTTCTTAACATTTGGAAGAAGCCCTCTTCTGTAAATAATTTACTCAAAAAGTCTTTTTTTCCATTTATTAGCCTTATAATCATACTTATATTACCCTAGTGGATTTGACACAAGTTATTTGCTAGGTTCCTTTTCCATTACGTGCTAGATAGTATTTAGGCCATTGCTTAATTACTGTAATAAATGTTTGTGTACTGACCTTTTTATACCGCCAAATGTTTGTGCATGACCCAGGAATTTTCCAAAGTCAATATGAAACATGTGGCCTGACTTTGTCAGCATGATATTGTCATTATGTCGGTCACAGACTCCCAAGATGAATGTCACCACACACCAGCCAGCACACGAGTAGAAAAAATTCCTCAAGGCCTGTCAGTTGAAAAACAATGATACAACATGACAATAGTAAAGAGAAAAAAAGCATCTATAATTATTGACTGTCTATCTACTTCTATTGCTTTTATATTATCTGTCTATCATCTACCTATCTATTACAGATCTTTATTTCTAGTACCTATTCAACTATGTGTACACACACACACACATACTTACATATGGATATTTATATCCATATATGTACTAATGATCTAATCTATATCGCCTATCTATTATCATCTTCATCATCTTATCAATTTCTATCATCTATCTATCTTACATTCTACAAGCCATTTAACAACCCTAGAGGAAAAGTCAGGGCGCAGCAGGGGAGATTTTAGCACAGAGGCTTATTTATGAAACTTGAAGACTGTATGCAAATGGGAAAGATCTACTGGAAGGAGTTGGTATCAGACGGCCTCATCTCTGGAGTGTGGCTTCAGGGAGAGGGATATCTGAGTGAAGAAACTCTTTGTTCATAGCCAACAACTTCAGCCGTAGGAAAAGAACACGCAGAGATTTTCATCTAGTTAATGATGCCAGTTAAAGCAAGTCATTCTCACACAGCTGATGAATGAGGGAATTAGAACTCAAGGTGGATTTAATTTACTTTCCCATAAATCACAATATCTGACAGACCAGAGCATATTCTTATTTAACTATGTGACTTAAAATTAGTTCCAGAAGAACAAACCTTTTCATAATCTTCCTTTAAGTGGTTGTGCTGACTGAACCACTTCTTGATGGTGTTTTCTTTCAGTGGTCCTATCAACCCAGAGTGCAGATGGATCTTAGCAAGTGTTACAGCATCGGGCACCATCTCTATGAATCCTGGGTGATAACAGAGGGATATTAAGGAAACCAGCCTTGCTTCCCAGAATGAGGAACATTTAGACTGTGTACCTCACTCTGGGTGGTAGCAGTGGTTGTCAGCACTGCTTGGAGCGCTTATTTCTTCTCACACCATTCTTGTAGATGCCTTGTGCAGAGGGCTCCTGGTCATCCCCTCTAAGTGTAATCAATCTGAATATACTAGGTTTTCATCAGACCTATCAGAAGCAGCTTAATGTCTTTCTAGAAATATGGTAGAGAGACACTGTAGGTGGTCTCCTGGAAGCTCCATGGTCACTAGAAAAGCATGCTGACAGTCATATGTCTTGGGGGGGGGAGACAGTCACGACCCTTTACAGGAGGATTTACACATTTCAATAGCAAACATGTTTTGCCTTCAGTGGTCAAAATATAATTCCCTCAATAAACATGTCAAATAATTGATAAAAATCTCTCTTCATAGTTCTGAAAAATGGTTCATTGATAAAGTGCTTAAAAAACCTGGGACCTGGAGTTCAAATCCTTATGTAAATGTATGGAGCCCATATATTGGCATGCCTATAAATGAGGTGGTTAAAGGCAAGATAGGGAGCCGGAATCCCAAATCTGAAAGCTCTGGATTCAGCAAGAGGCTCCCTTCTTTCTTTTCTTCCTCCCCTTTCTTCTCTGAACTTAGTAGGTCCAGTTAGTGCTACTGATATGTGCATGGCTTTGGAGCCATCCATGGGAGAATGGAAGCCCTACCAGTGGCCACATTCTTTAAAAAATTAAAAGTCCTCACTGTCAATATTTCTTTAGTACAGGGTGGGGCTTGGGCCTCACATGTCCAGTCTGTGCTTGAGTTTTAACTGGTGTGATATTGTGCATGTCTCATGAAGGTGACCTCCAATTGCTCGAGTTCATGAGTGCAGTCACGGAGATCCATGCCAGATGCAGAGGACTGGAGGATATGGGGGGAGTTGGAGGAGATAAAAAGGGAGTAGATATGATCATATTTCATTGTTTTCATGTAAAATATCTCCAGAACTTAAAAAAAGACCGTTCCTCAACATATGGAGTGGAGAGTGAGGTGGAAGCTGGCCCTTTTCAACCTTTAGCTTTCACATACATGTTCATGTACATGCATGTGCACCCACATGCAAAAACATGGATACACACATGATCACACACGTGTGCACACACACATTTTAAAAATAGAATTCTTTCTTTTCAGGTTAATAAAAGCACTACCATTAAGTGTTAGATTTCTGAGGCTAGAGAGAAGGCCTGGGAGGAGCCACATGCACGTTCTGTGGCAGACACCCGTAAAGAGAAGCTGTAATGATTTTATTGAAAAAGGACCACCTATCGATTGTACTTAAGGAGGATCTTTGCATTCATGGTCATTCATCCATCAACGCTTTTCATTGTGCTCCTAAGGTTGTTGGCATGTAAATATTTTCAAGACCTCTGATTTTTAGTCTATACAGGATAAGAGTTTAAATACTATTTCAGCCTCTCCCAAGATGAATATCCCCCCAACTCTCTAGGCCCTTCTTTATAAATAAAATCACTAAAATAAATCAAAATCTAGATTTTCTGATGTTTGCAGTGCTCACAATAGTTAAGGGTTGCACAATCAAATGCTCAAAGGATGAAGGGAACCAGAAAAATCCTGTGACCACAGAGAGGGAATAACAAAATGGAATGCTTTTTGGACAACAGATATCCAATAAGCCCTGGGATGTAATGGAAATGCAACCCTGTCTTCTGAAAATGACATTTGTTTTATTCTCTATTTTTGTTGAAGGCATATTCTGTCAGCATAATTCCCCCTATAAATCTTGCCATCACAGAAGGCTGTTGGTACACAGAGGGGAAAATAGCTTGTCTTCTGCCGTTTGCCACTTTGGGAAAGTCTACAGTTGTTTCTTCTGATTAACATTGATAGATTTCACCTGGTTGCATGCTGCAATAACAGACACGGGAGATGGAACTGAAGCATTCCCACAGGGACCCAGCCTTTATTCAATTTCTAAAGCTCAGGTGTTCTACAAGAGATTAGAAACCCAGCCCGGAGAGGCTGATTTCATTCTAACTTTTCTGGTAGGTTAGGATACAGAAGAATTAGGCTCCTTCTGTGAGACCAGGAAAGGTGGAATTCAAGAAAGGACAATTCCAATGTAGTTGTAATCAAAGGCAGTTCTTAAGAAACTGGAAAATGTTTGGGAGCCACTTGGCTTGGAGCAAGGGCCCCCTACTATTGGAACAAAAGTAGTCTCTGATCTACAGTGGTTCCTTCTAAGTCATCTGGGATGGGGAGGCAATTCTGTCTGCATTTAGCAGATGACCCCTTAAGACATACTGGCTAGGACGCTGAGCCTTAGGAAGAGAGGTGCATTGTCGTGGTGATGGTTCTTTTGCAACACTGGGTTTAAATAGGAAATCTCTTTGAATTAAAAATAATGGCTATGTTATTTAGGATATTTTTTTCCAGAGTAAGTAAAGGAAACCATAAACAGATAAAAAAAATGGTATATGCACAATGGACTTTTATTTACTCACAAAGAAGAATGAAACTATGCTGCTTGCTGGAAAATGGATGCAATGAGAGATCGCTAGATTGTATTGTGTGAGATAAGCAAGGATCAGAAAGGTAAATGGTATGTACTTTTCGTGTGTGGATCCTAACCATATTATAAATACATGAACCATAAATGTAAATATAAATATAAATATAAATATAAATATAAATATAAATATAAATATATACATATATAGTGTGTGTGTATATGTATGCATGTGTGTACATACATATACATATGTGTACATATGACATGTAAGGAGAGCTCCAGGATGGGAGGAGCTTGACATGAAGGGGAAGGGGAAGGAGAAAGGAGAGGGTATAAGGTGACCATAGCACTTGATGTGTTTTAAGAAAACGCTCTTTATTGATCCCTACAACAGGAAGGATGAGTGTTCACCATTAAAGTATTTTAAAAGGGGAAAGTAGTGTAACTCTGCAGGAAATCCCAAGGCAAGCATTAATGTGAAATTTAGCAAACCTGCAGAATAAAAACACTGATACTCTCTGAGAATAAAACTGATCAATGGACCTAAACCATGTAGTCTTTCATTCCACATTTATATCTGGTCTTTACAAAGGAAAAAAAATACTGAATTATGCTCCAAGTGTGTATGTTTGCTCATTTTGACTGATTTTATAGCTATTCAAAATCCTTTTAAAATTTAAATGTCAATTCCAGGCTAGTGAGATGGCTCAGGAAGGAAATCCTCTTGCCACTCAAGCCTGATGGCCAAGTTTGATTCTCAGGACTAACATGGTGGAAGGAGAGAACTGATCTCCAATGATGTAATCTGACTCCACACATGTACCATTGTGTGCTTGCTTCCACTCACCCATATTGCTTGCATGTATGTGCACACACATACACACACTCACACACACAAATAATAATAAGTAAGAAATAATTAATGAACAAATGTTGTTATACCATATATTTATAAGGTTGAGGGTTTCTTTAAATACATGAAAATTGTGTGTTAATGGTGAGGGTTGTTTTGCATGGTCAGGTTATTCTATTATGGATGGTGTCAGACTTTTGTTACAATTGGCTTTATACTTGTGAAAAGTGAGTGACATACATTCAGGAGAAAATTGCACTTTGAAGTTTGGATATGCGTCTCTCCCTGGCCTATCAATATCTGTTAGAGCACTAGTCATCGATGCCTGCTACCATGGTATCACCACTGGGGATGTCAATATCTATATCCTCTTAGGAAATGAAGAAAAGAATGAGAGGTCATCGGTGCAGTTAACTCCCTGAGGAAAGCAAAAGAGTGGCCCAGTTCACATCTGAACTGCAAAGTTCACAGTTAACGTCCCAAAGTGTGCTATATTTGACATTAATCATCCTGGCTTGCAATTTTCAAAACTAAAAATAAATACACATGACTCTTTGGATTTTTGACCCTGGATCCTAAAATAAAAGCAGTAGGTTTGTAATGTCTTACCAGTGAACCAGCAAGGTTAAAAATGTAAATCACCTTATTTTCAAATCTGTACTGACCTTGGGCTTTTCCTGTGGATAGACACCCATAAATGATCATTTGCATATCGAGGCCTTCCTGCAGCCAAATGTTGTCCATCACTTGAATAATCTGCAAAACAAGCATGTCCTGCCGAAGATCATCCCCAGCCTGTAAAAACAAGATTGGGTGCTCAAGACTCTCCCCGGCTGCCATTCAAAGTAGCCAAAAGTGATCTACCCCATACCCTTCCTTGCTACATTTCCAGCTCAGGTTAGGGCAGGGTTTCTTGTTTTTTTATCACTCAGAGCACCGCGTGCTTCTGACAGCAGATAGAGAGGAGATCCGGCCTTGGAAGCATCTCAGGGTCTGATGCCCTTGTTGGATAAGAGGCGCTGCTTAGAATTGCTCTGGATAGATCTCTTCGTTCTTTCGTTACGTTTTCTTAGACTCAAATTCGAATGCAGAGGCAGGATAAACGTTTACCCAAGATTCCAACTCAACCAAGGGAGGGCTGAAAGTGACCAGCGCTGCAGAGAGGCAGTTAGGATCCCTGTGGCTTCTTCAGGAGACCATAAATTAGCATACGGATCATGTGGTACCTGTGAATTCACTGTGGAGGCTGCAGGGTGGTTTTTCGGAGAAAACTATCTCTGACAATAAGGAACAACACAGGTGTGATTTTCATCAGAGGCGAAGGAAAAGTGATGATAGCTCCAACAGCGGATAGCCGCTCCATGCTCTCCACTAAGTAAGAATTTGATTTTTTAAAATGTCCTAGAATTCATAGACATTCTACTCCTGAGAGGGTGTCTTTCTTTTTTCTTTTTCTTTTCTTTTTTTTATTTCTTCATGGAAAAAGAGCATTTTGGTATCATTGAGGCTCAAGGTTCTGAGGGTCAAATGCAATGTCTGAGTACAATAATTCTCATTCCATCAAGTGTTTGCTCCAGGACCTCGTGGAAAGGTTGGCGGTATGAACTGGACAACGGGTAAAATCTGTGTCTTCTCCTGACTCCTCTGCCCATCAGTGTCTCCGTCTGCCCCATCTACAACCCTGTTACTGCCTTTCACTCTTTTCCTTTGGGGTCATAGGGAGACTGAAATGCTCCTTATGTATTTTTTATTTATGGAGAAAAAAATCCAATTTACAGAAATAGGCAAGTGATCATACATGCCTGTAATCTTAGTTCTCTGGAGGTAAAGGCTTGAGGACTAGGAGTTCAAAGACAGCCTACATAAAACCTTCTCTACAAAAGCAAAACAGACAAACAAGCAAACAAAAAACAAAAAGAGGAAAATAAATAAACAACAAGAAAAAACATGAATAAACATAGCTCATGAGATGTGTTAGTGATCAAAGGCCAAGCTTGATGAGTTCAATCCCTATGACCGACGTGTTGGAAGAAGAGAGCTGACTCCGATAAGATCTCCAGTGTGTGTATGTGTGTATGTGTGTAATAATGTAAAGTTTTTAAATACTTAAAAGCACAAGTTTGTGTAGACAAAATTGTTACCCTAAAGTAGTCTATACCATTGAGGTTCCAGGTAATGTGCGTCTTTATCATTATTTTTTAAAATCTAGGCCAAAAAAAAAAATGCTGCTTCTGGAAGCTTATCATACGTTTCTCTTTCTCTGCCATTCAAAAGTGAAAAGTGATCCTATGCCTTCATTTATTCAAACTTAGTTTAAGATTTGAACGGAAGGATACCTGGCACTGAGCCAGTAATGTTTGATTTATTGCCAACGAGCTTGGCATACCCCGTAATTCTGTAAAGACGGAGAGACTCTGAAATAATTGGGAAACCTCTGTGTTTTTGCCGGGGGGGAAGTAACTGCAATCATTTCTTTTTGTGAGCAATAAATCAATAGTTCTGCTTCTGGAATCAATTTTGGGATTCAGGAGAGTTACTGTACCTTAAAAATAACGCTGATATTTTTGCCCCTTGGATTAGCATTGATGAAAGTAATCTTCAATGGCAAAGCGTTAGATGTGAAATACGAGCACGCCTAGAGGAGAAGAGAAGGAGAATGAGCAAAGTAAGGGGAAGACAGCGCCTTTCTGAAAAGGTCATTGCCCCTGCAGAGTTCACTACACTAGTAAACAAACAAGCAAACAAACAAACAAGGTATAATTTTTATACTTCAACAAAGAATTGCGTTTATCAGAAATGAACAAACACTACTCTCCCAATCTCAAGCGTGTGTCACTATGTGCCTTTTGTCACATCTTGCTTTCTGCAGTTTCAGGTACCCACAGTCAGCCATAATCTAAACTATCCGATGGAAAAATTCCAGAGCTAGTTCTTCAGCTTTCGATTGCCCACGCTTCTGAGTCTCACGATGAGGTAAGTCATGCACCATCTCATTACCTTAGCAGTATGCGCACAGCCTTTGTGAAGTATGCTCATACGGAACAGACTATGCGTGGGAAACACACAGTATTACAGACTTGAATCCATGTATTCTCCAGGGGAATGTAGAACACATCCTCCTCACGTAAGGGTGGGGTGGGGTGGGGTGGGGTGGGTAAACACTGTACTTTAAATTTGAGAAGCCAGATGTATGCTAGGTTGAAAACCTTTCAAAACAATTTTCCCACCACATTACAGACTATTAAGTGGAAAATTCCAGAACTAATTCTCGAGCTTTAAGTTGCAGGGCCTTCTGAGAAGCATGAAGTCATGTATCATCTCTCTGTCACGATGTGAACAGCCTCTGTGTAGTGTAAGTATCCTGTTTTGAATAAGAGCTCTCCTTTGTGAACTCATGTACTTGCACACTTGATCCACAGTTGCCGGGGCTGTTTGGGGAGGTTACGGAACCCTCAGGTGGGGGGACCTTGCTGGAGGGACAACTGTGGGGCTCATTTCGGGCTTTCTCTCTCTGCTTCCTGTGTGTGAACAGAAATGCTATCAGGCAGCTTTCTGCTTCAGCTGCTTCTTATCATGCTTTCCCTGCCATGATGAAGGCTATCCCTTATTGACTATAAGCCAGAATGAACCCGTTCTCCCTTAAGCACCTTACAGTGTTTTAGCACAGGAACAGAAAAGTATCTGCTAGATATATATGTATGTATTTATATATGTATGTATGTATGTATGTATAGTATTATGTATATATATATATATATATAATATTATATATGTGTGTGTGTATGCTTAAAGCAAACAAAAAGTTCGCTTAAAATAAACTAAGATGTGTTTGTAAGAGTTGGTTAATAGATAAGAGTTTAACTTTCTATTTAGAAACTATTTTCTTTTAGGACATTTTGTTATTATTACTTATGGTTCCCCCCCAACACATTTTAAAGAAACATGGATCCACAATTAAGAGAGACCAGATTTCTCATCTGTATTTTATTATCAACATGATTTAAAAACTATTCCTGAATGTGTCTCTACTACACCGAAAAGGAGAGAATAAGAAACCTTATCTCATGCATTTTGGTAGAAGACACATGAGCTAAGAATATGAGATGAGGTCTGTAGAATCAACCCATTTCTACGTTAGCGAATGTTTTCTTTGTAGATAATAACTCGGCACAGTTTCCTTCTTCCAGTTTTCTCGTTTGTGTTTTACATTTTCCAAGGCAGACTCCTTCCACTCAGCTTTCCCTAGTGCTCTTTCCCCAGATTACTCGAGAGTTGAAAGGCTTCCTCTGCTTAGAATAGTAAAGAGTTAAATCAATACTAAAGGAAAGAAAGGGACTTGGCACATTCAATCTATCAAGTCGGTAAAATATGACATCAATATATATTGAAGGATCAGTTTGAAGACACAGATCTGACATCTGACGTCGGAATACGCTGAGAAGAAAGGCATCTATTTCTTAACTTAGTTGTCAACGTAAATCTAATCTAATCTCTAGTCAAACACAAACCCTGGCTTGCTGAATAAATTTGAGTCTTACAGTTTTAAAGGTGGGGCTGCATGAGAGACACAAGATCGCGCTGTGAGAACCGCATGAACCTTTAGTGAAGGATACTTCTCATGCTATAGAATTAAGTAGTAAATAATGTGACATCATCATGCTAATTAGAATCAGTTAGGGAATCTTATGATCTTACCGTGCTACAGAATTAAGAACGCCTACAATTAGACAGAAATGAGTCTAGATAAGTAGTTTTCAAATTTTGAATTCCAATTTGTAGGGCTTGTTTTGGATGATACCCAGTGAGAAGAAGAAAAGTCCAAAAGTGGCCGAGAAATGGGTTAGACACTCTTCCTATTCTCCCTGGATCTTTTCTGCCCTCATAGTTCCATCCCTTGTTTTCACAGGCAGAATAATTATTGAAAGTCACATCAAATATCCTATTATTAGCAACTACTATGTGCAAAGCATTATCCAGATGCTACCAGAAAGGAACACTGTACCTAGTTAACATGTCAATGAAAATGGCGTGAAAGTATATAGCTTTGCAGCAAATGGAAAATCCACAAAGAAATTTATCACAGTTGAATGAAGAAGCATCTGAAGAATAAAGTCATTTGGAGGTGAACTAGATATTGAGGATAATGAGAGATAAACATATTCAAAACTAGGCAAACGATGGGTTTTCTGGGCAGGGAAAGGCAAAGACAACTTAAAAACAAAAGTCTAAAAGGTGGATTGCAAAGGTCAGATCCAGGGGGCAGGGAAGACTGAGTCAAAGTCTTGTAGATGACTTTATGTTTGGTGAAGTGGAAAAACTAGAAAGGACGAAGAAAACCAGAATGGTATGACCTCTGACCTTGACAAGCAGAGATGATTGACCCAGATATAAAAAATAGAAGGAAAAAAAAAAGAAGCCTGTAAGTAAATAAAATGTCCAGCGCTTGCTTTTCCATCCCAAGAGACAGAAACAGTACGTGACTCTCAGCTTCCTCACCTGGTCATACCTCAGCAACTCTGAGAGATATTTCCTTATTAGGAATTGTATAATTAACAGTACCTTGAGGGGGCGTGGTTGATTATTATTATTATTTTTGGGGGCGTAAGGAGAGTACAGCTCCAGCCTAAGACCCTTGCTTTCTGTCCTTAAGAGCAATGCTTTATAAAATAAATTGTGTAAGGCCTGAGTTTTTTACCCACTGATAGAACACAGACTGGAGAATTTACCACGTTTATGGAAGTCACCAGAGTCAGTGGCCTACGCACACCAAACAGCTTCCTTGGATCTCTTGTAAGGCTTCTCATCAGAACTGGTTCTCTGACAAGGAGACTGGCACTATACCGGAAGGCCTCACATCCATTACATTTATAAAGGCCCTCACCTGTGTGCACTTTCTAGTGCATAATGAGGTGTGAATTTTGACTGCATATGTTTACATGACTAGACATTTAGACGGTGGTTTTGTTTATGTGACATCTGTAACACACAGAGAGAATGCCTGGTCACATTGCATTCAGAAGGGTTTTCTGTACTATGACTTTCTGGCATTCAACAATGAAGAGCTCTAAACGACAGATTTGTCCAAATTGTCTACATGTATGTATTTGTCTCCCATCATGGAGGTTCTGGAGATAAATAAGACTACTTCTTTAACTGACGGTCCTGCCACACTCCTGGCTTGCACGTGTCTTCTCTACAGTCTGGGCTCTAGGATGCTCTGCAAGCATCTCTATGAGAATGGAGAGCCTTCACACATTCATTTCAGTTGTAAAGTTTCTCACCCACTGCACAGCGAGATTAGAGAATAGATTAAGATTTGCCACATAACTGTACTATTATATCAGTCACATCCATCGTACCACAGATACAACACAGCTCTGTTCCAGACAGAGGGTCACAGCAAATAGGGGCAGGACGTGGCTCTACTTAAGGTGGCTCTTGAGCCTCAGGATGATATAAAGAAGGAGTATATGTAACCTTAGCAACAGGGTAAGTGACAGTGCTTCCTATACCATTGACTGTGCAAGAACCAGTTCTCAGCACAGACAACACTTACAGCAACCTTCTACCCAAGGCATGGCTAAATCAAAATGTACTTATAATTTTGGTTGCTCAAATAAAATCGTTCTAATCCTTAAACACACACACACACACACACACACACACCACTCACAAAGAAGTAAAACCTAAGACCTATAATCATTTATATTTTTCTTTCTAACTTAAACACCCCTAACATGCATAGCTTCTAGCTATATATTGATCAATAAACGCATCATCCAACACTTGAAAACACCCACAGTTTTTAAAGCATTAGTAATGTTTCAAAATTTAGTCCATATGTATACATGTCAATTTACAGGACTTAGTGTCTTGTTATTTCTGCCCCCTCCAAATATGTTTGTGAAGGATGTCAGAAAAGTTTGTAAGGGGTCTTGACAGTAGCAAAGTCATAGAGATTGCGGAACACAAGTCTTTAGCAAGCCGTTTCCATTTGTACCGCTACTAGACTGATTTTCTCTAACTACCGGGTTTGTTGTCTTATGACTTAACTTCAGTATCATTTACTGCTAATGCATGATAGCTTAACCGCTTCACTTTCAAATCTCACTTAGCAATCACTTTCCCTATTAGTGTCTTCCTACTCTAGCATTTCTGAGAAGGTGGATAATAAAGTTTAGTTGGAACAAAGGAGAAAGAGAGATTCTAAGTCAGAGAAAGGTGATTGAGGAGGTACCATGTGTCAGAGGATCAGGAACAGAAGGCTAAGGAAGTCCTGAGTCTGGAGATACTAGGAAAGGCTTTTCAGACATGGCTAAAAATCACAAAATATATAATATAACATACTGATGTATGAACACTGATGCCTATTAAATTAAATCAAAATGGAGATGGATAGCTAAATATATTAACATAGTAGACTTGTTATACATGGAGTATAAATAGGCATGAAATTGTAACCAGCTTTGCCAGCTGGTCCTTCCCTTATTAACTCAGAGGGATATAGAAAGGTTTCAAGCATGGAGTTCTCAATTCAAACACCCAAAGTAGTAAAGCAAATCCTGTAAGTGTGAGAAATACCTTTGTTCTCTATTATATTTCAACAAACTATTTCTAAACCAACAAATTATACCACAGGATTAGTGCTTTCTCAACTCATCCATGTGAATGGGATTAAATTATTTTCCTTAAAGTAGTTGAGATATTCATTTTTTTGAATTATTATTTAGAATGTTTGACGATCTAAAGAATAAAAAAAGAAATGGCCTATTTATCTATTAACTGAATTGGCTTACATCCCGATCAATTCCTTTGATGCACAGGGCCGGGTTCAGAGGAAGATGGCAAGTCTTTATATCTTTAAAGAATTCTTCTAGACTGCCAAGCTCGTTCTTTAGCACATCCTGCAAGAAAAAAATCAGAAAAGCAATGTTTAAGAAACTGTAAAGAACTCAACTCTTTTTGGTTACCCCTTCCTTGTATTGATTAAATAAACTCTTTAGGTCAGGGTGGTGCTGTGGTTGACACTGGATCAGGCGGGGGTTACATGACGTATGAGGGAAAAGCAGGCAATAGACAACAATGAGTGAAAACACTCAGCCAAAGAGGTCATGTCCTTTCTCAATGACCTCAGGTTCAACCAGAAGCAAACATCAAACAAAGACTGGTGTTGCTGTTAAAAATCAGGGCAGGTTGGACTTGACAGTGGTCCACTGATTTCAAACCCTGTATTAAGCAACTATTAACTTGATCTTTTCCAAATAATTTCCCCAAGTCTTCATTTATCCCTATCAAGTTTTATAAGTAATAGTCAGTACATTTTACAAAAGATATTTACACACCTTAGTGAAGCAATGACAAAAACTGTCAACGACACAGTGCTGCCAGGAACAATAATTTATGTGACCAAACAGTTAATTCAATATCACTGAGTACACTTCCAAGGCCTTTTCACCCCAGGTTTGACAAAAATGAAATTTAATCTGCTTAACAGTGTTTAATTTTCAGAATTTCTTAGCTTTTCCTCTTGGTTCATGTTAAATGAAAAAATCTACCTCTTCCAGCATCTTGAAGAAGAAGGGAAAATTCCACTCTGATTTTTTTCATTTCTCCTTGTAATTTTTAATTGTGGATTTGCTGATAAATATAAAAAGAAATGTATGATTCAGAAAGAGGGTCTCTAAGTCAACAGACCCCACGGAATTCAAATTTCCCCAGGAATTGCACATTTCACACACAGGAAGAGCTCGCCCATGGTTCTGACCACTTATCCCACAGGTCATTAGCTCGGACTATTCTTTGTCTTTTGCTGGATGTTTTATGTGAAAGTGCAACACTGCTACAAGAAAATGAGAAAAGTTAGCAGTCACCCTTGCCCTGGTTTGGCTGAATTGTAAGTAAAACAAATTTCCTTTATGAGTTTCCATTTTCTAATTTCTCTTGCATTTCAGAGAAGCTAAGGAGAAGTTTTGATGGATCACCGTGTCTGGAAATTCCTCCATTAACCAAAACCTCCTCACCATTTTCTGGAGTTAAATTTAATTCAGTGCTTTTTATTTAAACAGAAAATAAAATAATGTTTTTTTGTTTTTTTTTTAATAGCCATCAGGATGGGAGATGACTCAGGAGCTAAAAGTGGTTTTCAAGCAAGCCTGACAACCCAAGTAAGATCCCCAGAGCCCACAGGAGAAGTGACCAAATCCTTCCACACCCAGACCAAACATATGTGCATCTCATGAGATGTCACGCATATACATCACCCTAAGGAAACCAAATTAACAAGAGCACTCTTCAGAGATCATGACGGAAGAGAGGACAGAAAATTTGTAAGAGCCAGCAATAGCTGTTGATTGATGTAAAAACGTGTTTTGTAAACATGAAGGGCTTTACACACACACACACACACACACACACACACACACTAACAGTGGTTTGTGGCTGGATGAATAAGACCTGTACAGGATCAAGCCAGTCAAGACCTGAACATGGACGGGGGAGAGGCTCACAAAGTCCCAGCCCTAGCTGAAGAGCTGTTGGTAATCGATGACTATAGGGAGGGATTGAGTAAGAGACAGAGATGAGAGGTTGCTGGCGCTCCGGTGGATGGTCTCACATCCATTCACATACAGAAGTTCTGAGTGGATTTGGTGACTTGAAAAAAAAAAAACACGGATGAAGCTGGGAGGGAAAATGGTAGGGAAGATACAGGAGGATGTCAGGGGACAGAATGGGATGGAGTTGATCAAAACACGCTATATGTATGGAATTCTCAAACAATAAGATTACAGATTTAATACAATGGAAAAGTTTTTAGAAACAGATATCCACTGCCCCTTCTGCCTCTTGTGTACTCTCCTCTTATTTTTATAGAAAAAGGTGTGTATTTTGTTTTTTCCAATACTGCCAGTTGAGGTGAAAGATTTAGTAATAACCCATGTCACTCTGGAACTTGATGTCCATTATCAAAAGGGTGCTGGAATTATTTAGCTATGGTGAGCACCTGAACTCTGAGGGATTCTTAAGCAAGGGATGTGAGAAACCAACAAACAAAAAAACTAAATCAAAATTTCTGGAATGTTCTCCCAATGCATTAAACTAGCTATCTTTTTTTTTTGGTCTAACATTAGAAAATAATTAAAGGCCTTAAAATAATATAGAGGTATCAAAGGACTTAAATGGTGCTACCTGTCACATTTCTGAAGTATCCTTGGGGTATTTACATGTTTCCCATTGAAGAATACACTCCATATTTGTCCATTTTAGTCTGCCTCTTCCCACATGGGCATTCTTATCAAAGGCAGTGATGACTTCCCATGGAAATCCTAGTTTGGGAAACAAACTTAGGGCAATTTGTATGTTGTGATTTTTATAAAGTCTTAACCAATCTTCTCCCCCACCCCCCGCTTTTTTTTTTTGAGACAGAGTTTCTCTATATAGCTCTGGCTGTTCTGGAACTCACTGTGTAGAACAAGTTAGCCTCGAACTCAGAAATCTGCCTGCCTCTGCCTCCCAAGTGCTGGATTAAAGGCGTGCGCCACCACTGCCCGGCTAAAGTCTTAAACATTCCTGTTGATTTTAGACAGTGAGCTACGAGTTTCCTTGAAGACAAGATCATGTTTTGGTCATATTTAGATCCTTACCTTCTTGTCAGTGCTAAATAATCAACTGTTAATGAATAACATTCTTTATGCAGAGGGTGGGTGTCCACTGCCCTTCTGAATACACAGCATCAAACTTAAAACAACTTTCTTAATGGTCCCTAACAGTGAAGAAAGCTAATGGCGCAGATAATTAAAAAGATCCAATGTACTTCACTTACGGCAAGACAAAGAATAGTTAGATGCAGTTACAGCAATGAGAAGGAGACAGAGTATTTTAGTTATTATTCATGGATCTTAATAAAAATATGACTACCCACAGGACTGTTGGCATTTGTTTAATTAGTTCTATTTGTTATCAAACATGCTTTGTAGAACAATATAGAGTTAAATTGTAATCTTCTTCCATAAGCCTGATTATGTTACTGTGCTAAACTTGTAATTTTAGGGGTCTGTAGAGATCATGCAGTAGTTCTTAAATGCTAAGAGTGTTTGCTGATCTTCCAGAAAAGTTGAGTACTTTTCCCAAAGCCAAAGTCAGGTAACTGCAGCATCAGGAATCTGCTGTCGTCTTCTGGCCTCTGGGAACACCTACACATACACACACACACACTGAAACATGGACATTTTCACATTTACACAATTAAAAGTCAAATAAAAATTTTAAAAAACGTTATCTCATCAGAATTTTTTTTTCTTGCTCAAAGTTCTTTCAAGTGTGTGTCTTCTTGCCATGGCAGGCCTGCCTGTGTCAAACATGGCTACTTACCAAAGTCATTTGTGTCCTGGTGATTGAGAATATTATTAACTTTAAGGAAAGTAAATTAAGCAAGTACTTAATTTAAATGTCTCTGAACTAAGTTTATTTCAAGAGTTTGTTTTCTAAGATATAAATCTGAAACGGTTGACTCAAAGGCAGACACTTCAAATTATGCTAACAATTGATTTCTTTCACCAACCTTTCTCTGAGGATCACTGGCCGACTTCACTTTTTCTCCAATATCACCCAGAAGTTTGACAAGTTTCTGCTCCTTGGAAAGCTCTTCATTCAGGGCTTCTCCTGCACAGAACTGGAGAGCGGCCAACAGCTCCTGATACCAGCTTTTAAAGTAGACTTCACCTTGTGCATCCCTCAGCAGCCTGGGGGGAGAGCAAAAAATGAAGTCTTGTATCTAAAGTATCTAAGGGAGATTTTGTTTTTTAAACCACCTCCAGCTCCAGCGGGGACCATAAGTCCTTTTCAGAGGAATCTGTCTGTGGTGGCTTGAGGCAGTTTAGCAGTTTAAAACAAGGAGAGTGCTGTGTATTTGTTGGCAATAATCAGAGTTCATCTGGTAGCTAATGAGCCTCTAAGAGAAAAGAATCAATAAAAAAGCTACCCTTTCTTATTTCAATTCTCGATGTGCTTTCTTTTCGTTCACTCTTCCTAATTCTATAGCAAACTTATTCTATAAGTTAGGACATCTCAGACTAAACTGTGGGCCAGGACTTAGAATCACTTTTTTTAGAAAAAGGAAAAAAAAAAAAAAAGAAAACAAAACCCAACAGGGCATGACACTATATTGTAAGTTAACTATGAAGCCCATGTTTTTGTCAAAGTATCTACCCTGATCCATCACATACCTATGTACTGATCCCACTTCACTTTCAGCATGGCTATCAATAATCTGAAGGAAGACACTGTAAAGGTAAGAAGATGTTCTGTTTCTAGACATTTCTGGATTCAACTCTTAGCTCTACACTGTATATGCCACGTAAGCTGGAACATCCTCTCTCTCTCTCTCTCTCTCTCTCTCTCTCTCTCTCTCTCTCTCTCTCTCCCTCTCCTTTCCTCGACTCCCTCTGTCTGTGTATGTGTGTGTGTGTGTTTGTGTGTGTGTGTGTGTGTGTGTGTGTGTGTTTATCCATACGTATGCAAGTGCTCTTGAAGGCTAGAAAAGTGTATCAGACCTCTTGGACCTGGAGTTGTATGTGATTGTGAGTCTTCTAAGGTGGATACTAAGAATTGAATTCTGGTTCTTTGCAAGAGCTCCAAGTGCTGATAATTTTGGAGCATCACTCCTGTCCCTGAAATTTCTTTCTTTATGTGTCAAATAATGATCCTCACTGTGCACAGTTGTATAGAATGAAGAATGATGATGTAATAAGGTATCTAGCACCTTGGAGCATGGAGCCCATCTGCATTTTGCAGCTTCCACATGTCAGCTTCTGTGTACTTGGCCATTGCTCATGAAAGGCACAGATCGTGGGTGAGGGTACTCACAAGGAGAGGGACTAGTGACAGGAATTTGATTACTTTGTCTGCCACTTGGCAATTTATACTGCCTTGAAAGCAATTACAATATGCTACGATCCTACTTTCTATTATGCCCTAAACACAAGAGCAGAATAAAAAGGAACAATTCCTTTGAAACTTAACCACTCTCAGACTGATTCTTGTAATCTTAATTAGTCTTTAATTTTCTCCCCGTTTGAAAGTGATTTTCAAGGAGCTAGAAAAAAAATGGGAGAATACTGGAAAAAATTATGCTCAGCATTATATCGACAACAACATCAATAACAACAACAGCAAAATCCCAAATCAAACCACCCACCCACCCACCCACCCAACCAACCAACCAACCAATCAACCAAAAACCCCCCACAAAACCAAAACAACAGAACCAAAAAACCAACCAAACAAAAAACCCCCACAAAACCAAAACAACAGAACCAACCAATCAACCAACCACAACCAACCAACCAATTAACCAACCAACCAAACAACCAACCAACTTACCAACCAACCAACCAACCAACCAAAAAACCCCACAAAACCAAAACAACAGAACCAACCAAACAACAAACCAACCAATTAACCAACCAACCAACATAGCAACCAATCAACCAACCAACTAACCAACAAACCAACCAACCAATTTAGCAACCAACCAACCAACCAAACAACCAACCAAACAAACAAAAAATAGATTGATGCATTATGAAGAAAGAAGGCTTTGCTTAGGTTCACTCTCTGAGTCCACAATCTACCACAGCAAGAGCATAAGGCAGCTCACACCAGCTGTCAGGAAGCAGAAGCCATGAATGCTGGTGCTTAGCTCATTTTCTCCATTTTATTCAATTCATGGCCCATGGTAAGATGCCGCCTGTATTTAGAGGTGTCCTTTGAGTTCAATAAATACAGTCTATGAACCCCTCAAAGACACAGCAAGACCAAAGACTTGTCTTCAAGGTGAGTCTAGATTCTGCCAATACAGTTACAGCTGACATAAACCATCATGGTGGGTGTCCTTCTCCATCTTTGGTCTTGTGTTCTTCCCTAACATAGAGTACACTGCAGAGGCTCTAGCTATGCATGCTGCCATCTGCTAAGCTCCCTGCTCTTGTACATTTAAAGGATAGTTGATTGAGTATGAGGTCTTAAAAATGAGTGCCTCTTCTTTCCTAAGCCTTGGCAAAGCCACTTCATGTTAACCACCTCCATCATCATCATCCTAAAGGAAATACAACTTTGTGTGAACTAGCAATTCTTACTAGTAAACTCCTGTAAAGCATGAAAACACATATACATAAAAGCCCTCAAAGGAGCTGAGGACCTATGGCAGGAATGATAGGCTGCACAGACAACTGGACCAGCAAGGGAAGGGCAAACTATGAAAAGACTTTGATGCTTAACCCATGATGAGAATTTCCAAGTGCCTGACAGGTCACAAATGGACCGTGGTATCATTTGAAGATTCCAAGAAAATGTGTGGCCATGTACATGGACACAAAGCTGCAAGGTCAGGCAAACCCATGTGCGAGGTGTTTTACGTAGAACTATGTCTTACGATTCTTGCAGTGTTCCAATGATGGGGTAACGCATCATTTTATGGTTTATTTGGGTTCAGTGAATTAAGGAGTTTCCATTTCCCACCTCAGTATTTGTCAGCTTCTCCTTACAACTTGCATACTGAGTCAGTGTACTCAAACATTTTAACCTGTTCCAGTTTATAAGTACAAATCTACAACCACTGAACTCCTGTATATATATATGTGATATTATTCTGTATAAATCAAGTCCACAGATTTTTACCAAAATAAACCAAAGAAAAGGTCTGTTTTAGGGTCACTCTCATAAGGATTGCCAGAACTGGATAGTTAATTGCTATTTTAATACTTTTGGTTCTTATTCTATCAGAAATAAATGTATTTTTCTTCTAAGCCATATATTTGCTGCCTTCCAGTTCAAGAAGGAAAATACCAGTTTGATTCCTTGTCCACCACAGAGCAAAGCAGAAGAGATTTGCATAGATAATATGTGACCTCAATGTAAAACACATCAAAGTTAAGAACTCTCAGAGGCTTCTGTTGTTATTATTGTTGGAGTATGTAGCTGGCTTAAACCCCAAATCCTGTGAGGAACTCACGCTCTCCTGGCGAGGTAGTGATAGAACTCTATGTGTAAGGAGTTTGTTTTTACACATGGCAGAAATAAATTCTTGCAGTGTTAGCGCTGACCACGAGGGGCCAATTATACAGTCACATTTAATTCTCTCAGAAATGAACAGGACCTTTAATTTTCAACAACTGCAGCGATACTTGGAGTGCACAGTTTTTGAGTGCGGCATATCTCAGTTGTTTTGTCAGTGACCTCCCATCTGAGGACAGGCAACAATCCTCATACTGTAGTTTTCACTCATTGCTTCTGTTTATAAGGAACTAGAAATTAGTTGGCAACTGTCCCTTGAGCGTTACAGTAATCTTTTTTTTTTGGAAGAGATTGCTAAATAAAATGTTTAAAAATAGAAAAGTGAAGGTCAAGAGACTGAGAATGATCAGACTCATTTAAAGAACAGACTTTTAAAGATGCAGAGAATGCGATCACGGACAGACCCTGAGTTGAATCTCAAAATTCTAGAGACTGTGTTTCCTGTGGCCTGCAAGACCCAGCTGTGAATTGATGTCTTATCATCTGTCCAGCTACTTCGATGAGCTTATAACAGTGTGTCCCAGGCAACATTAAAATGGACATATACACATGAAACCCAGGCAGCTAGGGAGGATTTTGACTATGTTCATTACCACAGACAGAAAACAAGAGTAAAGAAAGACAAGTTGGGTGACAGCACATCTGTCAGGAAGGTATGTCCCTAAATTAAGTGGCTCAGAGTAGCCACAAACCTGGCAAGCATGAAATGGAGGTTTCACTTGGATATTTGGACAGTTCTGAATTTTCTTCATGTACCTAGCTGCATCTGGACCCATTGCAAGCAACCTGCTAGAGCCACAGGGAAAGTAGAGAGAGTCCCCGTTTCATCAGTCTACCAGCAGGATGGTTCAGAGAAATCACACCATCCTGTCCCCTCTGCTCTTCAGTCTTTCTGCTCTTAATTTTAGTTTGCCCCAGCATGTCCTGAAACATAAGGGATAGCTTAGATTTTTACCACTGTAAACTCCCTGTTCATGAAGAGAAGCATCAGCATCCATTAACAGAAACTGATAAGAGTCCCATCGTGATGAGCAACTGCAGGCCATTCTAGGTCTCCAGCTTACTCCATCCCCCCCCGACCCCAAACACAAATTTGTTGCTGGTGTACATGGTCTGAGGTGTGTCAACCAGGAAACGGGTGCTAGAAAACACTAGGATGTTCTAGGATTTGATTTCTTCAAGGAGAGAAAGGCTGAGATCCAACACTTGATAAGGAATTGTTAATATTAATATTTCAGTAGTATGGCTAATTTCATTTTCCATCTAACTGGCTGAGAGACTTAATTAGCACTTCACACTGAGGAGTGTGACATACCGTTGACAGAATCCTTTGACGGGTCCATTGTCAACACACAGAGTTGCTCTTTCACAAATATTCATCATGCTGACGTTGCATGTCAGCGTGAGTGAAGACAAATACGTGTTTTCCAGTCAGTTGGTATCAGATACTATGTATTTACCAATAATTCGCAACAACTTCAATATAAAACTGTTCATAAAGTGAATGCATAGAAAATAGTTAAATCTTGTTTTTAGAGATTATTTATGATTTTAGAACTTCTAAACATAGGAGGGGTCCTATAAGAGAGGCAACTGATCCCACTTATATAGTTTTGCAATAGATGATGGTCATGTTTTGCTCAAAGACAGACATTCCACTGTGCCCACACTGGATGGTGAATGTGATTAATGGTTAGAACACTAGGCCTTCTCTTCTGAAAATGATTGCTTGTCGCCCACTTTGCCATATGATCTCCAGTGCCTCCCTGTAAGCACAGTATACTTATCTGGACCTCGTCAGTTCTAGTATGTGGCTTGCCCTGGTGATGACCCAGAAACTGGATAGATTGTGTGCTCATGTTATGCAGATAGGCTGAAGGTTCTGTTGTGGTTTGTAGCTCTGCTATTATCATGGAGAAGATTCAGGAGCTGTTTCTTGAGGGGCACAGGTGTGGTGACCTTGTGGATCAGAGTTCACTTTAGGTTCTCAGAGCCTGGGGGAGTGAAGTAAGACACAGCCAAGAAGTGTCACTTGTTGCAAGCCTCTGCGACCTGGACATCCTTGGGTTGCTATGGTAACAGTTGATAGCCATGAGTGGTGATGCACACCTTTAGTCCCATCACACAGGAGGCAGAGGTGGTCAGATCTCTGAGAGTTTCAGGCCAATCTGGTTGGCATGGTGAATTTGAGGATATTTAGGGCTGGATAGAGTAGGACCTTGTCTCAAAAGGTTGGCATGGTGAATTTGAGGATATTCAGGGCTGGATAGAGTAGGACCTTGTCTCAAAAGGTTGGCATGGTGAATTTGAGGATATTCAGGGCTGGATAGAGTAGGACCTTGTCTCAAAAATAATTTAAACAATGAATGAACATGTCAAATTCCATCCCTTCCCCTCTCTCCTTCTTCCTCTTTTGTTTTACTTTTGCATATTTGTTTGAGGTACCTCTAGAATGTGGAACACAGTTTTTAAATCTCATCTGTGACAGCACTGAGGATAATTAGGGGCACACCTAGTTACTGAAAAATAAACAAAAAGTTATCAGTCGCCAAATCTAGTGAATTAGATGACTGATCAATTCCCACATACAGAATAAGAGAAGAAAAAGTTGAAGCAATAAAAAATGTGTTTTTTTTTGTCATGGATCATAAAAAAAAGCCACGAAGAGCATTTCAAATAGTGGTTTGGCTTGGCTCACTTGAATATGTAGATGCTCTCACATCGCTGAAATTTTTTATTGTTATTTTATTATAGCTACCATACTTTTTGACTCATTTAGAAGTCTGAATGGGTGTATTGCCATCTGTTGCTTTGCCCAGCCAAATGTCAGGGCATCTGAAAGGAGGCGGTCAGCTGTAACATCTTAGGCTGATACAAGCAATTGAGAAATGCTGAGATTTTTCAGCGCCTACAGATCAGGGTTAAACAAAGGCAAAGGGCAGTGACAGGAGTGTCTACACATTCTTGGGAAACTGAGGAATCTGCTTCAGTAGCAGCCTCTGGAGCCTGGTATGCTGAGCTGGGATGGATGGTTGTGGATGAAGAACCACCTGTACCACCAGGTGGAATGATGCTTATCCTTGTTGCCTTGGAGATGCCTACAAAGACTTTATCTTGTACTTGATGTGGGGAGATGAATCTCTTGTCTCAGGCTTTGGGAATCTACTGCAGATTAACTCCCCAAGGCTCTTTAGGAATTAGACTGATGGCCTTGTTACTCAAAACACTTCTCCTACTGGACACCTTTTATATGTTCTCAGATATGTTTCTTGAAAGCCACCGAGTGTTCAGTATCCTGGGCACTGGAGTGGTTCTGTTATGACACTTATCCTTGAGAGTTTAGTGTGGAGGGAGGCCCACAGAGAGTCCTTTATAGAGATTCAGGTGCATGCAAGCATTGGAGCCTTCCACTTAGCAGAAGGGCTTGTCATTCACCCTGGGATTATATGAGTAGGAAGAGTCACCAAGACTGTCACATTGAGAAGGACCAGTAAAGGACTGGACAGCAGTCTGCAGCCTAGCTTTTTTTTTTTTTTTTTACACATCAGGGTTATCATTTTCTCAGGTTTTAAATCAAGTCATGAAATGTAACTGTGTATGACCACATATGTATAGGTAAAAGAGGATCCAAAGCCAGATCTCCCACTATGAAGGTACACCCCTGCATCCCTACTCCCTCACAACTCTATCCCACCCAAGAGCTCATAACTGGTAACCACAGCATTCTTGACACCGGATTCTTGGTGGAAAATCCCAGCTCAGATTGGGAATCTGCAGATGCCTCCTTGTTCCTCTGTGTATGGAAGTCCCCAAAGTCAAGGGATATCAGAAGTTTTATCAGAAAGCTATTAACTCACCTATTTTTCATTGCATGGCTTCCAAGCTAAAGCCATTTGGTGCTGGAGAATAAATTGGGGTGGGTCAAGTTAAGGGTAAAAGGAATTGTTAAATTGAAAAAGACTGCCGGGAGTTATTTGATATCCAAAAACTATCAGGAAACTTTCTAATCTACTCTGGTTTTAATTGAAGGGTGTGGAAAGGCAAAGATAAGACATAAAAATATAATGAAAGCTTTATTCAAAACTACCATATCCATCCAGTTTGAGGAAAACTGTATGAGATGATTAAAAATATGAATCAGTATGTGAGGAAGACTGTCATAAGAGATATACTATGGCATTCCAGAAGAGAAAGGCCCCAAGCACAAAGAAAGGACCCAGGCTTGTGATGTCTTAGCTTTATTCTCAACTTGATTGAATTAAGAAACACCTAAGAGATAGAAAAAGCACACTTGTGGGTAAGTCTATGAAGCTGTAAAGAGATTAGACCAAACAAATGGCTGGATCTTTTGATAAAAGTTTCAAAATCTGCAGCAACTATTGGGGGATAGAAGATAGGGCCTGGATCTCAGGGTCTGAAGGTTGTATCTTCCTCTGGCCCTTTCTTGTTATGGTTTGCTCTGTAAAAGATTGTTCTCTTGTCTTTGGGTATCTCTTGTTTACTTAATGTTGGCCTTCAGAGCATCTGCTTGCCTGAGTATCTGCTTGCCTGTATAGGTATAAATAGTCACTTTTGTAATTAACAGCTCATCATCATAGTTACAAAAAATATTTAATGGACACCATAGTCACACATTTCATTAAAAACCTTGAGTTTTTTTCCAGGCAAAAATTAGCTTTGGATGGTATCCGGCTTGGGTGATCACTAGAAACTAGGATTGCTGTCTTGCAATAATACACTCTCAGGATCAATGGGAAGCTGAAATGGAAACAGCTATGCCAAGTACCTAAGTCTCCTTCTGAGATTTCTAACACCCTCATTGTGACTCACATTCTCCAGAAATTAGAATCACCTAAGCATGGAGTTGAATGGCATGTTGAGATCTCTGTCTCTCCCCTCGTTTGATTAGCTAAGGGAACTGAGATTAAGGATTTGCTCAGGCTTCTGTGATAGGAATGCAGAGTTATTGACCAGTGTACAGAGCTCTTGGCACACCATGCTTCTGTGTTCAAGTTCACCACAAGGTGATCTTGACTTTCTATCTGAATCAACCCTGGCAAAGGGTTTGGGGGTGTATACAATGGGGGGAAGGGTCAATAATCCACAGTCCAGCTCGTGGACTCTATTCTGATTCTTACTGCTGCTGTCAAGCATTCTCTTTACACATGTGTTTTTCAAACTCCTTGCCATGTTCCATTAGGCAATTCACACAGGAGCGCTGGGTATTCCAAATCTTTCCATCCCAAAGGCAAGGCTACTGTGGTACATGGACATTACACAACTCGCCTAGGGTCAAAATCAGTGGGCTCAGGATGCAAACTGATCCCAGAATCCTTACTCATTTCTCTGAAGTTGTAACTCCTGATAGCCTAATAAGACTGATGCTTATCACCAAACCCACACTAACGTGGAATCTAGCATCATCATCATCATCATCATCATTATTATTATGTCAGTTTTATGTCCTATTTATCCCTGGATCTGTTCATTGTTTCTCTGCTTCTTAACCCATTGAGGGTGCATGATCTCACCTTGCTTTCTTTTCTTCCAAGTTCCTCTTTTCATTCGGTTCTGCTACCTAAACATTCCTCCCCAAACTCTGTCAAAAATCATTATTCTTTCTCTCTCTCTCTTTTTTTTTTAATAAACAGACACTCTTAAATAAAAAAATCTTGTTAGACTAAGTATAATTTTGTATGAAATGTTTTAAGGTTGAAAGTCTTTCTCCTTCTCACCCAACCACAAACATGCATAGAAACGAGAACTCTAATAAGGCAAACCATTCACCTGACTCCAACCTTTCCTGCTCCAACCCTTCCTTGATTGAGAAAATAGGACCAACGTTAGACTGTGGGAAAACCAGGCCTGCTGTGACTCATACAGAGCCACAGGAGTGGGCAGCACTGCCAAAGGGAGGCGGAAAAGAGGCTTAGGTGGAAAGGATTTCACAGTTGGCATCTGGGAAGGCAAGGTTCCAGATGGGCTATGCACAGCTATCACCTATTCCTTGCACGACACACCTTAATTGGACCCAGGATTCCAAATAACTCCAAGTTATGGCAGAAGAGGGATGGGACCTCTCTAACATCAGCACATGTACAGAACAGTAAATTCTGCCTGACATATAATTAATGCTCAAAGCCTGCTGGTGGAATTTTAAATTAGGCAGAGAGATGACTCTTTTCCCCGTACTCTTGGAAAATATGGCTCCAAGCTCCTAACTCAGGCTTTTTATTTATTTATTTATTTTTTCAGAATACATGTGCAGTTCTTTTAAAGGCAACGTCAGCATCTTTTTTATAAAGTTTCCTTAACAAAATTTCTTTAAACGATAAAGCAATTCCTTTGCCGAATGGAATGAATGTTTCATAAAAATAGCGACCAAATAATAATAAAAAAATCCCCTTTACCCCCCACTTTTTGTTCCCATGCAGCTCCTGTGGAAAGCAGTATAATCACATGTTGTGAAGAGGGCAGCTTGGGTGTTTGAACACAGCTGGAGGGGCAGGGTAATAGGCATAAGACAAGGCTGGCTTTGAAATATCCAGTGTTCTTAGCACTTCAGCTTCGTATCATAGCCGGGGTAGCTGCTTCAACCTTCATCTTTCAGGGTCACCAACAGTGTGATTTGTCCTGTAAAGATTTGAAGGTTCCTGGGATGCTTTCCACAAGATTTGGAGCTGTTTGATGTCCTGGGAAATATTTGGGATGTTCTTGTTCATCCCCATGAAAGAAGCTGTCCCTTGAAGTAGGCTGGTTCTTTTCAATCGGTTGCTTTCAGCAACTCAGTGAAAGCCTCCTGGTATCTTTTGAGAACTCCATGAGCCACCTGGCTAATTGCCTGTTGACTTATGTGGTATTTTAGAGATCCTTTCCAGAATGTCCCTCATAGGTAGGCATCTCCATAGGACACAAATGCAGAAGCAGTACCATGGTGACACTTCCCATTTCTGACATTGTCACATGGCAGTTCCAGCAGCTGCCTTAACCCTGAGCTTTTATAAAATGTTGACAATGTCTGTTGTCAAATCTGTTGGAAGCGCTAACACTGGAGATATTTGAAGATGGGGACTTTAAAGAGTTAATTAAGGTGAGGTGAGGTCATAAGTGTGGGTTGATGATCCAACAGTGCTAGTGTCCTTGTAAAAAGAGAAAGGAAGGATCATTCCTGAGGGATATGAATGCAGAGAGGTCACATAAAAGAACTGTCTATCTACAAGTCAGATGCAGCCCCAATCTTGGACTTTTGGATTCCAGAGCTACAAAAAAATGTATTTTTGTTGTTTAAACTAACTGACCATGTTATTCTTGTATTCATTAGTTAAAATTTCAGCTAACTTAATAAGTTTAGAATTAGACTCCTAACAAATGTGTTTCCACATGTGCTTTGGAATAATCAAACCTTTTTTTTAATAGGTTTATGTACAATAATATTTGTACAAAAAATAAGGCTCTTTTAAAGCACAATTTAATGTATATTAATACAAAATAATCACATGAATATGTATGTGAAGATTTTCCAGTATTTTTAAACTTTTTATTGCTTCTTTGTGAATTTCACACTCTGCACCCCAATCCTACTCATCCCCCCATCCCTCCAGTACCTCTATATCCACCCTTTCCCTTCCCCCAAAAATTAAAAAATTAAAAAAAATAAACCATCTATCCATGGAAGCTGTGGTGTGTCACAGCAGTTTACACAATATATATCCTTTTGCCCAAACAGCCTTACTTGCAAATGTTCATTGCAGTGAGTCCTTGGTCAGGTTTGAGGCCTCTGGCTTCTGCTACACTATGAATACCAGATTCTAACTCCTCTCGGATAGACTGTTTTTGCTACCTGAGATAGCGTGGAGAGCCTACAGCTTTGATTTTGTAGGACAGGCCCCTTGATGTGCTCTAGCAGTTCGTAGGTGGTATAGATGTTGGGGTGGGCCAACTCAAAGCCATGGGTCTGGGCCTCGGTGGTAGCTGAGTTGGTCAGCTCGCCAGCTCTCCTGCATTCAAGCCATGGGGCCAGCTCTCCAGTATTACCCAGACAAGCATACACGCACGCACGCACGCACGCACGCACGCACGCACACGAAGAAAAGCCTTCAAAAATAAATCATGAAAAGGAGACAAAATAGTCTTAAGAAAATAGCAGAGGTCCTCTGTTACACTGTAACTTAGGATCATGGAAACAATTGGGAATGTTGTTACTGAGCAGATTTAATTTCTTTATTAAGTTAACTTAGATGTTGCAATTCTGTCATTGGTAGTTAAACTAGCTAAGGCTAGGTGATTTGAAACTTTGACAAGAAAGTACCAAAACAGCCTAGTGATTTGAAACTTTGACAAGAAAGTACCAAAACAGCCTATGGAAAATGCAGTAGGAATGGGATGAGGTCAAGGAAGCCTATTTATTGAATAAAGAACTACAGCATTTATTTCCAGGGACTTTTTGATTTTTTTCTTAAGTCTTAGTATTGGCTTCTGAAAATATTAGTGCAAGACAATGTCAAACTGTAGAATCTGGTTTTATTTAAGATATAAACAGTTGTAGTCAAAAACCAAGAAAGCAGTGAGGTGGCTTCCAGAATTAAGGTTGACATAATAATCCACAGGTGGCTTTCATTTGTATGACAATAACGTTTTCATCTGTCTCCTTCTTAGAGGCTCTTTGTCTACTGTGCACATCACATTCCCTAGTCCTTTCTGAGTCTCTCCCTTTGTAATTACCCTTCAGGGAAGGGTTCAGTACCCTCTGTTTGAAGCAGTGAGGCTCTTTGTCTCTGAAGCCATCAGTGGGGAATAGACTTACAGGGGAGATAATTGAAACTGCTTTGGAATTAATTGGTTAGCAATTTTCTTACAAAAATGTTTAGTGTGGTTTATGGTGCACCTTTCTTGGGAAATGCCATTTACTCTGGTATAATTAGAAAATTATTAATTTGCATCATGAATAAAACACTTTTATGCTCCATCTTTGCAGTTTCTCATCAAACATTATTTTTCACTATGCTAGTGTTTTATGTTAAACAACCCTAATAATTCTAAAGCCACCTTTTACTTATTTTATGCATTACTTGAATTTCTTTTCTTTTTCCTTCATAGGAATAAGTAGCAGAATACGATAATATGTTGTTTTTGTTTTCTATTCAGGATGTGATGAAGACTAGGACAAACAGGTGAAGACATGGTACATTGTTGAATTTTGATGCCCTACCCCTACATACACACACTAAGAATTCTAGAAATGTCTCACTAAAGAATTTCACAAGTCTTTTATCTTTATATAAAAAAATCATTTGTTTCATTTTATCTTTGGATAGGATCTTACATGGCAAAGGTTGGCCTGAAACTCACTATGTAGCTAAGGTTGTATTTGAACTCCGGATCTTCCTGAGTATCTGAGAACTAGCCTCATAGACACACCACTGTGTCTAGCTCTTTCCATAAGAAATGTTTACCTCTCTTGGATTAGGAACATCTGCAGTCAAGAATTCAAAAGACAAGCTAGGGAGTTAGATGTATCTGAGTTTGAAATGTGATGGGGCCATTTCATAGTCATGTGACACTTGGCCTGTGGTTTAACAGTTCTAACTGCAATGGGACCCAATGATAACTAACTGGAGAGATTTCATCGAAGATTAGATTATGTAATTCCCCGAGGCAGCCCTGTGGAAGCCTCATATTATGATCAGCTCATTGGTGGTGGGAACAATTTCTGCTAGTATTATTAGGATACAGTGTCAACACCACAGCTCCTGCTCGGCAGACCTCAGAGGCAAACTTGGCGACAGTGTGACCTCTTTTAACCCCCACCACTCAAAAGCTTTACCAAACATGTCCTCGTGGAAAAGTTCAGCTTCCCTCAGTCAAAATAAGAGCACTTGAAAGCACTCCCCGTCTACAGGATGTTCAGCTTTCACGCTCAGTCTGATAAAAGCAAGAATGATGGAGAGCATTCTCAAATGTTCAGGACAAGTCTGGCTTCAAGGATATTCGAGTTCAATATCTTCAATTGGTTTTATGTCATCTCGAAAAGCACCAGGAAAAGAAAAAGAAAACCTCACTTCAGTAACAGTCAGGGCAATGTGTAATAAGCCTAGCAACAGCAGGGTATAAGGCCAGAGAGAGGACCCTCTTTAGGGTAGCGTAGCTCTAAATGGCAACCACTGCTTTTACCCACAAGGTGGAATACAGTGCAGGTCTTAGTTTCCCCACTGGACCTCAGCTATGGGCATGGTCTCCCTTGATTCACAGAGCTGGGATCCTTGCTTTCAACAATTGACCTGGATTGGTTGAATTTAATGTCGTACTCATGAATACAGATGCAAATCAGCTTGACATGGGCGAGTAAGTACATGTCAGTGGTCCATTCCTTAGTCCCAATAAACAAGGGCATTTTTCTTCTGAGGAGACACACACCATTGTTTCTATGGTAAAACTTGTACAGTACTAGAATGAATAACTACTTAATTCAGTGTTTTCCCACAGAAGGGGAAACTTAAGAATCACAGAAACATAAGTTATAAAGTATACCTGGATTCTACAAATACTGGTTGAAATAACCTATCTCACAAGTTGTTTTAAAGTAGAAAACTAGCTTCAAAGCTTTTTCTGAATTGTGACAAATGCAGGAGCTTTGAAAAGGCACCAGTATTCCAGTTACTTGTTTCCTAGAGAAAATCCTCATTGAGAGTGGGCTCTGAAACTTGGATTTCTCTGCTGGCTTCTCCTTTCACCACAGGTCAGCTCCTGGGAAACGTGTGGCTTAGAGCAATATAATTTAAAGAAGTATCCCAATAGGAAATCTTTTCTGTTTTAAAATGTCTGGGGTAAGCAGAAAATGGCTGTGCTAGATCCATCATACAAAATAAATATCAACACACACACATATGACTATATCCATGTGGACATATTTGCATCAACCCAGACCCTAAAGATACAGTGTCGATTTGTATATGGCCATGAGGAGTGACCATGACAAGGTAAAAGTCATCATGGCTGATATCTCTGCCATCACAAAGCTTACACTACACAGGAGGGAGGCAGAAGAAAAGCAGTTTCAGAATGAGTAAGCAGGTGATTAAAAACTGGTGATGTAAAAACTCAGCATGGAGCTTTAACTGACTACTTTGAAATATTCTGTACACCAACCCAGAGTCCCCCCACCCAATACATAAATTACCCATAGCTGTTAAATTTCTAAAATGGGATATACTGCAAAATTACTATACCTTAAAGTGAGAGAAATAAAAACATAATTATGATCACTTCTTTGACTAAATAAAAAACTTTAACCTACTTCCCCCTTTCATGAATTTAGATACTCAAATGATTTTTTTTCTTTCGGTCAAGAATTGCATAGTATCCTTTCAACTCTGCAGCTGGGGAATTTAAATTAGTTTATACTTTGAATAAGTTAAATAACCGAGATGGTTCTTTCCCAGTACTTTCAGAGGGGAATCACATTTTCCACAGTTTGTTTAGGGTGTGCCATTTCTGGGATATAGATTCTGATTTCATATAAATAGGCTATTATGAGTCTCTAATAGAAGGACCCAAATTTTCCTGAGTGTATTTGGCCTGATGATTGAAACAAATAGTAAGAGAGTTCATTCTCTAGATTTAGATTATGAAGATCCTTTGATATTTAAAATGTGCAGAAGTTGTGGAGTGTGAGGAAGCTGGTTGTGTGACTATCAACTCATAGAACATTTCCCTGGGAATCAGATGCTTGAAGTACAGAATAGTAAGCCAAGTACTCCATCCTCATTGATAACCTGTTGGCTTTTTCTTCAGATAGTTCTATTTTGAGCACCTCAATGTCAGTCTGGGTAAACTCCACTCCAATTACAGTGACCAGTGCAGCTGTGACTGCTACTTCAGGAGGCCTTGCTTTAAACATCTCTACTTCAGGCAAAACAACCTACATTGAATTTAAACGGCCTGTCAATGTCCTGTAGCTATTCCTGTTTAGGCTGGGAGAAAGGTGGCCTTTTCCAGAGATTCAGTAAAACTGTGCCATGGTGAAATGTGAAGCTTGTGATCCATCCTTGTGAAGAGCTTGTGGTTGGTTCAAATGTGGGGTTTGTAGTCAATGAAACCAGAAGTTGTGTATAGGAGGGGCTCTGGTATAGCACTATTCCCACACACAAGTGTGGCACAGTCCTCTGCTGCTCATACAGTCAGGCTGCTTTCCATGCTTGTTCTGTTAGTCTGGGGGATCTCTTTGCTGTAGACCATCTCTTAAGATGGCAGCGTTATGCTCCATTAAAACCTCTCTTAAGCTTTCTTCCCTTGATTATTAATGGTCTTATCGATGGCAGAGTGGGATGAACTGGTTGCACAAAGAAAGGCACAAGGACTTTCCATCCCAGCCCCATCCAGCAGCAGCAAGAAGATAGCCTAAGACTTCCAGAGAATGGCCATGAAAAACAGAGCCAAAGTCAAGAGGATATGGAGAGCTGAAAGGGCAAACTGGAAGCCATGACCATTAGAAACGTTCTCAAGGACAACCAGAGTTAAGAGCAGGGATCCAGTTACTCTCACTGATGGCCTCTGGTCTTTGAAGCCTGGAGCTATCAGCCTCTTGTTCCCCAGGTCTCCAGCTGTGAATAATAAGTGCATTCCCTGATATCTGGCCCTCAGGGCTGTAAACAGTAAGGAGGCTCTTCCTTGTCTACTCCATCTTCCTTCTGCATAAAGCCATTGAGCCCCTAGGTGGCATCTCCATAACATCCAGAGATTCATAGTTAATGATCATTGACGATGGGTAATATGCTGCTAGACACTGTGAAAAATCTCGTAAAGCGTAAGGATTTTTAACCCCAGAAACAGATACAAATTGCTTGGGAAATAATATTCTAAAATAAATATGAACTAACTAAATAACAGCATATGCATTTCTGGAACCACAAACTGTTGGGAAGAAATTGTTCAGAATGATAACAGGAACCTCAGAGGGATGAGCCATGGGAATTAAATTTTGAAAATTGAGGACATGGATGGCTGCTCTATGAAGGAAGACTTAGGCACTCTCCAGAGATGACTTTCCCATAATCCTGAGGCAAGGCTTGGTGCCAGTGGCAGCAAAAGACATTCAAATGACTGAGGCTGAATCCAACCAGAGTTTCTGCTGGACTCCAGCAAGAAAGACAAAATGGCTGCAGAGAGATCTGTGCTAGTTTATAGAAAGTCTTTAGTGACTAGCTAAGAGAAGGTTTTATTCTGTAACTTCAAGCAGGCTGTGTGTAAAAGAACTTTGAGTAAGAAAAAATGTCTAATCCACATAGGTAAAGATTCACCCGAGCCTCTGTTCATTTTGTTTGAGAAGACGGAAGTCCATTAAGAGCGATTGTCTTGTCTGAGCTCAGGCAACTGGCCCAGCTGGGACACTTTGTTGTTCTGCAGCACATTTTGATGGGCTACCCGAAGGCCTCTCAGAAATGAGGACAAGTTTTATTTGTTTCTTTCCACATAATTGCATTGCTGTCTTTGGCTATGGTCCACCGGAGGGCAGAACAACATTCCAGACTGCATAGGACACAGAGCCTAAGGCCCCGTAAATCAGTGTTCCTTAACTTTTAATGCCTGAGATTTCTTCTGTTACATAATACCAAACTGATGCCTTTCTCCAGTCTTCTTGTTTGAAACTTCAGTGTGAAGGAAATCACAAATAAAAATTAGAGTGAGTTTTGGAGTGGAAATGACAGATAGGATAGACAGATTTTCTCTCTTCAATATCGTTGACACGGAACTACTACCACATGCAGAGGTGGTGGAAGAAAGCAATGGTTATAAGAGTTTGATGAGAAAACTGAGGTTTAAAGAACTTGGTCTCAGGATATGGAGCTCACAGAGGAGTCAGTATGGGTGCACCCAAGATTTTATTTTAGACTTGTTTGTTTAAAGAACATCAACAGGCTAAACACTGAGAAAAGCCACATAGACAAAGTTGTTCCAAAAAACAGGAGAGATCAGTCAGGAACACCTTAAATGGCACCGTGAGGCTCCCTAATTGGAAGAGAGCACGCAGTACTTTGAAACTTACATGGTCACCAACTCCCAACTCTGTGACGCAGCATATTCATGGAAAACATTTTGGGGATGTGGACCTATATTTTTCTATAAGAAGTCTAAGGAAGCAAAAAGCCTGAACTCAGTGTGTGACCTCTTACTTTGACCCTGTGACCTAATTTAAACCATTCTTTCAGCATCCAGCAACTTTGACAAACATATCATAACCCTTGATCAGTTCAACACTCACATCTGTGTCTAAGCACTCCTGTGTCAGTTGCCTATCTCACATTATTATGAACAGCAATCTTCCAAATTATTTCTAGCCTTTTGTGGCAGAAATCGGTAATCCACTTCCCACCATGAACAGAAATGGGAATGGTTGAAATCAAATGTAACTTACAATAGCAGAATGCGATAAAGAAGGGAATCTCAGTAGACAGTGGCTCTTGGGTCAAGTCTAGGTAGAACTCTGAAATGCACACAGAAGCTGGCAGTGCCAGGTGTTATAGAGCTACACATCTTAAAAGAAGGTAAAAAGAAAAGCAAGGGGGCTGGAGAGATGGCTCAGCGGTTAAAAGCACTGACTGCTCTTCCAGAAGTCCTGAGTTCAAATCCCAGCAACCACATGGTGGCTCACAACCATCCATAATGAGATTGGATGCCCTATTCTGGTGTGTCCGAAGACAGCGACAGTGTACTCATAAATAAAATAAATAAATAAATCTTTAAAAAAAAAAAGAAGAGCAAGTTACTTCTCTTCATCTTTACACACTTAGAGATTTCCAAGTGATCAGGAAAAATAAATGGACGGTTAGAAGTGCTGATATCTGGTATTGTGTGAGCAAGTTAGTCTAAAAACACCACCATCTCCTTTACCAAAAAGAGACTCATTAGCTAAAATGGTTTGCACTTGCCTTGAGAAAAACAAAACGAGGTATCCGGAAACATAGGCGTAAAATCTTGAGGGGAGGAAGACCCGCTAACGGTTAACGACAGTAAAGGAAAGACCAAAACCTCGGGTGGTGGGAAATATTCAAGAAAACGCATCACAAGATTGAAAGAAAATGTTCAAAGGGGCCAAGTTCGGCAGCCACCGGACAGAAGTCAGAGTGGTTCATGTAATGAACAGTTTAAATAAAGCTCAAGTGCAACCTGCAATGCAATTAAAAGCAGAGTATACTTTGAGCACACTCAGCATGTCTTTGAAAAGGTCATAATTATAAATAAGCAATTTTCTGGTATTAATTACCAAGCTTCCAAAAGCGCTTCCTGGAAAACATTTCCCCCTTAATGGGACTTCACTCGTTTGTTCCCCATAAGAAGTGGAGTTTCCACTTAATATAGTGTGAAGCTTAGCTGTACTGATAACACAGAGGCCGGGAGCGACTTTGCAGGTTAGAACTTCCTTATCACAACCTTGACTCTCAGGAAGCTTAAATTAGGAGATGTGGCTTAGGGACAGAGGCAGGAGAAGATGTGGATCCTACTTCTGTAGGAAGCAAATTAGCTCCCACTTGGAAATTGAGTTTAAAATGATATGTATATGTTTATCCATTAGCTCTTTGAAATAAACTGGATGGGTGTTCATAGGATATATTTGAGGGTTTCTAGACAACCTCTTTTGCTGAAAAGGTAGATTGCAACAGTTAGAATTTCTGAGAAATAAAACCATCTCTTTCCTCTGGGTGACATACATATATTCATCCATTTAGCCTTTGAGTGACTCACCTTCAACCAAGAGAATTAAGTGGCTCAATTTCCCATCAATAGATAGACTCATTTGCTGGATGTTAAGCATGAGTCTTTTTCTGCAGTCGTTTGTTCATATCAATAGGATAATATTCAAATATTTGTATCCTCAACAGCACTACAGTTATTAGCGTTTAGAAAATCCATTTCTTGATAAACCAATTTTGATCACAAAGGGCTGGTGCTTTTTCAGCCACAGAATGCCACTGCTCAGAGACTGTGGTGGTCAATAATTAATCACTGTATATTGTTCAGAGGCAGTAAAGGAAGAAGTCACATTAGCTACTCCCTGTGGTATCACAGATCACGACCTTAAATTGAACTTCAGGAAACGGAATAATGTCTATTTGAGAATTTCCATTTACACATTTAAAGAATAGGATCACAGATTCCTTGAGGGGTTTCTGAATGTAAGTTGGAGGTCATTGGCAGAATGGTGAGGGAAAGGGGCACTTGGCTGCCCCCTAGAGGTGGAAAGTTGGTCCCAAATTCTGAAGACACTTTGCACTTCAGACACATAGTTTAGAAGCCTCTGAATTGGAACTGACCTGAATGTCCCCGACCCTGAGGAGTAGCTTTCAAGGAACCAAAAGGTGCCATGCAAGTTTCTGAAGGAAGGAAGCAACCAGTAGTCTTACACACCCATGATGCCTATGAACCACAGCAATGACTAGTACGGCACTGTAACCCTGAGAATGCAGTAGTGGTATCCTACCAGCTGCTCTGTAACTGGACTTAAAGTCTGTTCAACAAGAGGGACAGCATGCCTTCTACCTTAGATAGCTGTATGGGGCCAGTGATGTCATGGATTTTGGAGGAGATACTGTAACCACCACTTTACTAAATCAGCATAATCCCTAACAGCATTCTAAAGATTTGTCCTTACACCCATAGATGGGTGCAGTGTTCACCTCTCATCAAAAAAAAAAAAAAAAAAAACTTCTCTTTGCAATAAACAAAGATCATTACCAGTGAAAATCACAACCAATCAAAACACAAAGTTACAGAGCCCAGTCTCAGTGGATACATCTACAAAACAACTTCTACATCTAATGTAATGTGCCTTTGGCACATTGCAGAAGAAGTGTCGGAGAGATTGGAACAGCATCTCTCCCAGGCATGTCAGAAGCTGTTTCTATATACTCTCACCAACATGGTTGTTTAAACATGATCTGAATGAGGACAACAATAGACATATTGAAATAGATGTCGAAAGACCGTGAGGCCTCAGTCTTAGACAGAGAACTTCAGGTAACTAAGGAATGCTGAGAACTGGAGAAATAGTCTAACCCAGGGAAGAACATGCCAATTCATTATCTAGTGTCAAGTAGTTAATCTTGAAAATATACCTACAAGTAACATTATAAAGACTGAGCAGGTTACATTTAGGAAATAGCATACACATATGTACATATCATACATGCATTATATTATATATATTTGTATGTATATAATATGCCTTTTATAATAATTAGTGAAAAAAAGAAGCCATGGATTTGAAAGGAGAGCTAGGAGAGGTAAAGCTTTGGAGTAAGGAAAGTGAAGGGAAGAATGATATAATTACATTATAATCTCAAAAATAAAGTAAATATAGTTTTTTAAAAAATAAAGACAAGCACAGGTGGTCCCTGCAAGGGTAATACAGCCTGGGCTTTGGACCTTGTGATGAGAGAATGAGAGAATGCTTCTGGACATTTCCTGGGAAGACACTTCTCACAGGAAGGCCATGCTTGCCTGGTCTCTGTTAGGCGAAATTTATGGCACTGTAGTTTATATTTCAGGTCTGTTTTGCTTTATATTAATGATACATTTCTGGAAATTGTTTTCAATAAAGGAAAATATACAGGGTCAACAATGTTTTAAAGGCTCTGGCTGGGCAACTATCAACAACCAACAGGGAGGGGCTAGAGCTACTCCGTGGTTAGGAGCACCTGCTACTCCTTCACGAACAGTGGAGTTTGGACTCCAGCACTGAGGTCAGGCAGCTTGATCATCATTCTAGATCCCAAAAATCTGATGCTCTCTGGCCTTGATGTGCACCAACACACTAAGGTGCACACACAGGTGTGTCAACACACACACAAACACACACACACACACACACACAAGAAATGTCAACATTTAAAAAGAATCAATAAGAAAGCCAATCACAGATGTAACTTTAAAGGAAGAAATATTTCTTTGTTCTTTTGGATTTAAAGTAAGTATTTGTGTGTTGGGTTTCTTCCAGAATAATACAATACTGAGAATCTTAAAAAGCACTGCCTACATAGGCTAATCCATCTGATAGCTTTGGATAAACTGACATAACTCCTTCACTTAGATTGGTGTGTTTGTAATCAATGGATGACAGAACAGTTCAATTGTTAGTATCAAACAATTTGTGTATCAAGGAATCTGGTTCATACCACTGAGGATTTAGAAATCACACATTGAAAGGGCAGTATATGTACTGGTTTTCCAAAAACATACAATTATTCTCCAACATGAACTAAATGCAGTGAAAATTAAGAGTCCTATTAATTGCATTTTGTTTTTAAGAATGGTGCTCTTAGATTATTTCATTATTTCTGTTAAATTCAGAACAGCAAAAGTGAAAAACAAGGAAGGATGCTATTGTGTTTCTGTCAGATGTTAGCTCTGTGTTCATGGGTGATTGCATTAGAAGTTGGCTACAGAGGAAGGTAAAGAAAGGATACTGCTGATTATCTGACCCTAGAGTTATCGTAACCAAAACTTTCTCCTCTCTATGCTGAAGCAAAGTGGTTTGCTATTGACTTTTCCTGAGTGTTCTTTCTTGAAACTTTCTGAAAGCCCTATATAAATTCACCTATCCAGCCAGCCATCCTGTCATCCAACAACTGTCTGGACTTCTCGAAAATAATCCTTTTAAAAATATCCTTTAGAAAAAAATGCGTTATTTAACTGATTAAATTGGCTATAAATTTTAGAGACCCAGATTACATAAGGCATTTAAACGAATAAATTTATATTGTATACATTTTTGATGTGGTATAAAGTTTACTTTTTACCTTTTTATTTTTAAACTTCACTTTTAAAGATCGGCTCTATGAATAGAGAAATTTGAGAATCGATACTCTATGATATAAACCCTAAGGATAGTTTAGATTAGGGCTGGGAAATAGCTCAGTTGATAAATGCTTGCTGGGCAAAAATCAAGACTGGAGATCAGATTCCTAGAAACCAAATAAATTCAAGGTGGGCATGGAGCTTGCCTATAATTCCAGCCTTGGAAGGTAGAGACAGGGGATTCCCTAGAGAAACTGGGAGAGTGAGACTCACACTATCAGTGAGCTCTGAGTTTGATTTGAGGGACCCTGTGTAGTTTCTTGAATAAGAATGGCTCCCATAGTGTATATATGCATATGTTTTGTCCCCAGATGGTGGAACTACTTGGGAAGGATTAGTAGGTGTGGCTTTGTTAGAGGAGGCATATCGCTGGAGAAAAGCTGTGAAGTTTCAACAGCCCAGACCATTCCCAATGAGCTCTGTCTTAGGGTTGTGAATCAAGATATGAGTTCTCAGCTACTGCTCCAGTGCTGTGCCTGCCTGCTTCCCTGCCTGCTGCCATGCTTTCCTCTATGATGGTCATGGACTCTAACCCTCTAGAACTGTGCATCTCAAACTCTTTCATAAGCTGCTTTGGTCATGGTGCCTTGCTGTTGCAATAATAATGCAACTAAAATGCCCTGCCTGAAGAAGGTGGAAGAATGATCAAGAGTGAGTCCTGGCGCTAACTTTGGGCACAACACACTGGTACATGTGCACACACACACACACACATACACACACACACACACACACAAATACACGGGGGGGGAGAGGGAGACACAGAGAAACAGAGAGACAGAGAGAGACACAGAGAATCAGAGATAGAGAGACAGTGAGAGACAGAGAGACAGACAAAAAGAGAGACAGGGACAGAGGAGTAACAGAGAGGCAAAGGGACATAGAGAGACAAAGAGATAAAAAAGAGACACAGAGAAATTGAGTTAAAAGAAGAAAATTGAACTTGAAAAAACAGAAGCTAGTGATGCTTGTAGACAGTGTTCAGTTGTCACTGACAATTTGCTTTAAGGAAAATGCACATCAACCACGACCTTCAATGCCCGTCTCTGTCTGATTGCCTTGCCTCTTCCAGCACCATGGCCTGATTCCAGACCTGGACCACACAGGGTGTTCTGCCTGTTTTCAGCCCTGCTCACCCTGCTTCCTTCTTCTCCTAACACACACGCATGCACACACACACACACACACACACACACACACACAGAGAGAGAGAGAGAGAGAGAGAGAGAGAGAGAGAGAGAGAGAGAGAGAGAAATGCACGTAAGTATAAATAAATGTATACATACTCGACACCTGTTCACTACACAGCAAGTATGCAATTCTGAAACTACAACTCAGTTCTTGATCTCTTCCATGTTCAAACTCCATCCAGCAGTGGTTTAAAAAAAAAAAGAAAAAAACTCTTTCATAATCAAATCCCAATTTTTTCTAATGCCTTGTGAGGATTTGACTCCAATTGACCTCTAGTGGCCTCACCTCCGACCCCCAGCTCATGCTGCCATCTGGCCACTAGCACCTCGCAAGATGGCCAGCCTTCAGACGAAGGGTCCTCCTCTAGAAATTCAAATGGATTCCTCCTTCACTTCATTTAGTTAAAGAAATGTCACTCTCTGTCTCAGCCATCAAAGCCTGGAACTCTGAATGTGTCCATTTCTTACAGCTTGACACTACCTATTGATTTTGTACACTCTTTCTTTTTCTCTTAAAAGCACAGAATGTCTTGTTCACTGATGCATCTCTGAGACCAGGAAGCACTCAGTAAAGATTAGATGGGCTGAGAAGCCACTGAAGGAATGTCATGCTCTTTCTTCTGTCTTTCTGACACTGATAGACATCAAAGTAAGCCATAGAAACAGTGTAAAAAAGGCCATGCTATTTAATCACCGACATCTTTGCAATTAGGATGTGGTGATTCTTTTATCCAACAGTAAGGCAACTAGAAACCAAGATTCCAAAGTTATTGGAACGTTATAGATCTAGAATATGCGCAATGGAAATCATATACATCTTTGAAAATTATTGACAATTGTTCTTCCTAGTTTATTCCCCTTTCAGGCGACTCTTCATGTCTTTGAGTGTTTTAAGTTAGACAAACATATAATAGGGGCACTTGGAATCTCACTGCACAAGCAACGACTGAATATACTATACGGCAAGTCCTGACTGTAACAACTCACAGAGAAATAATGCAGTCAATTCAATGGCTTGGCTCAAAGTGGCCACTAGTTCTATGAAAGATTCCTAAACTTACTTCCTTTAGGACATTTTGCCTAAGCTAAAAAAGAAAAGACAAACAAACAAATGAACAAAAAACAAAAAACTGCAACCAACCAACCAACCAACCAACCAACCAAACAAACAAAAACAACCCTCTTGCTAACTGAATTGTTTTTTATTTATAAGGAACTTACCATTTAAAAAATTCTTCCTCAGTACCTGACTGTATAGGATGCAAATTTTGTTTACAGAGTAATGGTTGGTACCGATCACATGAATTAATCTATATGGAAATTAATACCATATATGACACCTAGAAAATATCTTAAGGTAATAGAATATTGAAACACAATTATTGTTGACTATTATAAACATGTATGTTTAATATATTTACTGAAAGATTACTGAGTTCTGGACACCCTGTTAAACACTGGAAAGAAAAACAATGACTTAACAAATGAACATGGCTTCTTATAAGGGCTCTGAGGCATGCTTTTCTGATTTGATCATCTTCTTTCTCTGTCATCACTAATTGTATGACCAACTTTTTGGTGCAGAAGAAAGCCAAGAACAGCAGATTACATTTTAAGTTTGTGTTTAAGGCATTTGAAAGCATTGTTGACTCAGCATGGCAGATATATATATATATATATATACATGTTTTCAGAAGTCAAACATGAAGAGAAGGTTGAAGCTTGCAGTATTAAATAGAAATTCCAAAGCCAAACTCTTCCTAGCGTCTGCTAAACTCAGGCAACATAGAGTAGTGCATTTTATGAGGGATATATAAAACAAAGATACAGTTTCAAGATTGGAAATTTAATAATAGATCTACATGAAATTTCAGGAACCTCAAAGTCTTTAGAGTAAATGTGAACTACAAAACTTAATATCAACTAGACAGTCTGTAGGACACAGACAGGCATCTTCCATTTTCAGAAAACTTGTTTCTGGCTGCAGAATTCTTCTGGTTTCTGGGTGTATGTCTTGGTACTCACAGAACTCCACTCTACAGATAGCCTCAAGGAACAAGGTAGTTAGCATACTTATCAGCTGATGGAGTTTTCAGCTGCTCGGCAGAAGGAAATTCAAGGATTCCTGACGGAGCCTGTGGTGGTTTGAAGAAGAACGCTACCCATTACATTGATATATTTGACTGTTTCAACTCCTGGGAGTCGCACTATCTGATACGAGTAGGAGTATTAAGGGTTGGAGTCTTGTTGGAGGAAGTGTGTCACTAGGGGTGAGCTTTGAAGTTTCAAGAGCCCATGCCAAGCCATAGTCTCTGAGTCTCTTTCTCTCTGTCTTTCTCTCTTGGTCTCTTTCTGTGTGTCTCTGTCTCTGTCTCTCTGTCTCTCTCTCTCTCTCTCTCTCTCTCTCTCTCTCTCTCTCTCTCTACCTTTCTCCTTGCCATGATGATGATGAATTAAACCTCTGAAACTATAAGCCAGACCTAACAAATTCCTTCTCTTGTAATAGTTGTCATATATATTCTGACAGAACCTATATCCTGTTTAGACAGGCTTGTACCAGATGCTCAGAATGACCACAGGTAAGTGTCTAGAAAAATATGAGCTCTTGAGTGTCATGCACCTCAGGTCACAGAAACAAAGGGTAAGAGAAGCAGGGCTCAGCGGATGGACTTACCAGACAGAACTGGATTTCAAGGAAGAACAGAAAGAATGAAAGGCTGCATTAGAGTGAGTGAAAATTGAGAGGCTCCCTGCTGGACAGTGGTGGCAAAAACCTTTAATATCTGCAGGCAGATCTCAGGGTTCTAGGCCAGCTTGGTACACAGAATGAGTTCCAGGACACCCAGGGCTACACAAAGAAACCCTGTCTCAAAAAACAAAACAAGTAAACAATTTAGAAATTTTCAAACACTGATGGAAAATATGTTCTCAGAGTCAGAAAGCTTAAACTCAACATAGGGCAAATTAAAACAAGTTACAGTTCCAGAGAAGCCTGTTGTAGGACAGTGAATGTATGATTTCTCAACATTGGAAATGAGATGGCAACAGAACACCTTCAAGTCATGGAAAAAGATGGCTGCCAACCTACTGCTGTAATTCAGCCAAAACATCTTTTAAAAGTAAGAGTGAACTGAAATTCTATTGTAATAACAAAAAGGACCAGAGTTTGCAATGGGTCCCCAGTAAGAATAAACATCAAACAAAAGTAAACAGATTTTGGGCAAACATTTAAGATCTAAGAAGAGTTGATGAGCAAAGTAATAATAGAAAACTCGATATCAAATAAAATGAGACAAAAATACTTCTATCAGCAATACATGTAAACCAGGAAGAAGGTTGTTTGAAGTGTGCTAAGGGTCTCTGAGATGGACTCACATATGAGAAGTGGCAGTGTTCTTAGAAGGGAGTTTCTATAGGGAAGGACTCCTTCAAACTTTCTTTTAATTGTCTACAAGTTGAAAAAGCACTTTAGACGGGCAAAAACTCATAAAAATTTGATCAGAACAGATATACACATTAAAAATTTGAACACAGCTACCTGTACATCAAGAAAATAATAGATTTTTTTCACTTTAAGTAACTTTATGTGTACAGATGGTTTGCTTGCAAAAATGGCTGTGTCCTACTTTCTTAGACTACAGAGGCCAGAAGAGGGCATCATATCCCTTGGGACTCGAGTTACAGATGGTTGCCAGCTGCCACATGTAGGTGCTGGAAACTGAGCCTACTGCTTGTGTAAGAGCAGGCAGCACTGCACTTAACCTCCGAACCATTTCTCCAGGGCATTCTGGCCAGTCAGTATGGTTGACTTGGTGATAGGTTCTTAGTTTGTTTCAAACAAACAAACAAACAAACAAACAAAAGCAAACAAAATTGTTGGCATCAGAAACTGGCTTTAAGGTTGCTGGTCGCCTTGGAATCCAGCAATGACGTCACCCCTAGGTGACAAGGATTATTATTATGTCACTGCCAGAATAAAAGTCAGAGACCCCCCATTACCCTCCCCCCTTCTTCTTCACCACCTTCTTCCTCTTCTCTTCCCTGGCTTCCCCAAATAAACCTTTTCTCATGGAGCCGTGCTGGCCTGGTGAGATCTGTCTGGATATGAACTACCTTCTAATACGACAAAACACGTAGTGCAATATTAAGTATCCTGTAATAATCCTTGACCTTTGTACTCACACAGGATCACATACATGAACATGTGTATGCTCTCGGGCATGTACACACACACACCACACACACACACACACACACACACTTCATACTTAGTGTATCTTAAATGGAAAGGCACTTGTTTAACTGTCATTTTCAGTTTTGATCAGTCTCTGTGGTCTCACTGTTTATAGTCTCCTTCCTCATTCCTTTGCTCACAATGGAATTTCAATGTCATGGTATGTATGTATGTATGTATGTATGTATGTATGTATGTATGTATAGAGAGATAGGGCCTTAGTTGTCTAACAGCTCCTATCTCACAAATAGGATTAGTGTCGGCTGCCCTGCCTGTGTTCACACAGAGGTTCAAATAAGTGTTCCACTTTGGGGTCAGTAGGGAAGGGCAAGACCTTCTTCCCAATTGCCAATCCCAGGGCCTTGGTCTTAGACTTTACAGCTACCAGAACTCATAGAGATACATTTCTGTTATTTTTCCTCTTATAGCAATTTACTTGAGCAATATTAATGGCCTAAGACCCAGATTGAATAAATTTTTTCCGTGTTTTTCAAGTCTGCACAAAACACTGTGGGTCCTCTAACCTCCAAATACCAGAGATACATTTTCTGAGGCCTTTAAATGTAACACGGGGCCAGTTCTCCACTTAAGAAGCAGTCAGTCTCCAAGCTGAATCATCTCTACTTATGGCTGACAGTTTTTCACAGCTCCCAGGATAGGCTTTGTGTGGAAATTTCAGGGAAGGCAATTGTGGAAGTGAATGCTTTGCAGCTTTGTCTGAGCTCAGAGCGTTGACGGGTTTTGAATGAAGATGAGGGAAAGAATCAGAATGAATGCCCGTGAAAGAGAGCCAGAAGAAGACCCAGTAAGGAGGCTGGAGGAGCAGAGAGCCTGACTGCAGAGTCCCTACTGTCAGATCTAAGCCCGCTTGAGCTACCACAGAGGTTTGAGTAAAGGGAAATGAAGCCATCAGAGGGCGGTGCAGAAGGAATATGAAGTCTCTCCTTATTTGTGCATTCTAGGGCTATGGGATTACACAAGACACAAAACCCAACTTTACTGATTTGGGCAGCTAAACTACCTGTGGTCACTAATTCATTAGCATCATAAATACCGCAGTCATCCATACAACCTACTGCGATTAAATTTGGTGTTTTCTCTCCCTGTGTAAACCCCTAACAGGAATCTTCCAAGTCCCCTTTGTCAAATAATGAGAGAAGAAATCTAGACAAAGACACCAACAAGGAAATTCTCATTTAGGGCTGTCCATTTCCATGGGCAGGATTTCACTCAATAGCTGAGCTATATTCTTTGTCAAAGGAAGATGATATTTCATTCCCTCACTGCCTTATTTTTAATTTTCCTTAGCTGTGCTATTACAAACCCATTGTGCTCTATTATAAAAATGCTTGAAATTACACCAAAGGGATCTATTCTGTATGTTATACAGTTTTGGTATAGGAGGCATACTGTGCCAATGAATAGCTAATAATATATCTGATAATGTTGGAAGAATGACAGGAAATCATAACACAGCAATCAACACTGATGACAGTGACTATTAATGATCATTAAACAGAATTAAATCAGGTACATTCTCATTAGTGATTACTTAATTTTCCTCTGGTTTATAGGGACACTATTTTTGAGCATAGCTAACAGAGGCTGCCTTGTCCTTTTCCCCCAATGTTATGATAAAAGAACATTACGTATTATAAATATTGGCATTTATGTGGTATTTACATTTTTTCATGTTTGTTTCTGAACCACTAAAAAACATGAAACAATGTATGTTTCAATTTTGCTAGGAATAAAGAGAATAGATCATACTGTTGGTAAGCAAGTTTGTCTTTGGGAAGCAACTGTTACTATGTGCTGAAAAAGGACAAATATAATCAGTAAATGAAATATGTAAGCCCGCGATCCAACTCTAAGAAAGAGGATATTATTTGTATTATAACTGGAGGTTCCAAATTTGAACTGTTCCCTCTTGTTATCTTGGCCCTAAATTTGGGGAATCTCTTGAAGGTCAAAGCACACAGTTGACTCATTCATACTTCCAGTGACACAATCCCTGTTGTTCATGTGTCATGTTCATGTGTCATAAATCTACAAAAATGATCCTGAATAAAAGTAGTAGAGATGATATTGTAGAGAATTTTTAATTGAGCAAAATGGCTGCTTTCACTAGGAATCACATCCAAAGATATGATGTAGCCAGAATGCAGACATGCCCTGGATTATAGTATGATCCGTTTGGAATACTCTAAACAATGAAGTTATATTTAGTTTGAAAAATGCCATGCTTAAAAGTGACACCTCATTAAGGGGCAGACAAAGTTACCAAGCAGAGAAAGTTTTGACAGAATGAGTCAGAGATACAGATAGGATATGCCCAACTCTCACAAGAATATTACAGGAAAGAGAGGCTACTGAAGAGAACTGTACATGGAAGAGAGGTGACTGAAGAGAGCGAGAGCGAGAGCGAGAGCGAGAGCGAGAGCGAGAGCGAGAGCGGATGCAGTTTTACTGGGACAGTTTTACAGAATCGGTTTTGTAGGTGAAGACAGAATAGGCTAGAGAATACAGAACCAGAAGATTAGACCAGATTGTCAGGATTAGTTTGAGGAAAAGCAGAGCAATTCAGTCAGAAGCTGAGAGAAGCCAGATTGAATCAGTCAGCTTGGAGAGGAGTTTGGGCCAGAACAATTGAGTTGAATGAGCCATCCAGAGTTCAGAAAGAGCTAGAAAGGGTGAGTTTCTTCAGCAATAAGCCTCCAAGATAACAATTGCATCTGATGAGTAAAATATAAACTGACATGATGTAAAGACAAGTGGATGAGGCAGGGGCTGCTGACTTAATTCCATTCTAGTTTATCCCAACATCAGCTACAGCATGTGTATAATATTCCTAAGCACATGTCTCCCTGTGTCCCCCTTTCCTCCCGCCACAATGCATCCTCTGACAAGGGTTATGTAGTTTGGGTGGACCTTGCAGTATGCATCATGTAGCAAACTTACAAGTTTAAGTGGCTTTTCATCTCTTCAGCCTCTACTAAATAAAGAAGTGATTATATCACAGACCAAGGCAACACTGGCAAGAAGTGAAGAAGGTGACATCTGGGCTGAGAAAATGGCCTCCCTCCCACGGTATCTACATCCTAATCCTCAGAAACCACACTTTGAAACTTTCGTAGCAGTTTTGGGAGGGGGACACTGGCCAAGGAAGTGAAGTAGCTTTAAAAGCCAGACTGGAAATGTTCTGGCATATTCAGGCATCTATGTACAACAGAGCAGCAGGAACTGGATAGGTTTTATAGAGCTTATGTTCATTTTATGGGTTTGTTTGTTAGGGTTTTTTTTTGTGTGTGACAGGTTGGCTTCAAATTCTGCATGTGGTTAAGGCTGGCCTTGAATTCCTAATCCTCCTGTGTGCATCTCCCACGTGGTGGGATTTCAGGCAGGTGCCCTGTGTCCATTTGGCATTGCTGGGTCACTGTGCTGCATTGTTCTGAGTACTGGTACGACTAGGAACCCAAGTCTATTGAGATCCGCCTTTCTGGATAGACATATCCTCACGTGAAAGAAAGGGCTCAGGTCCTTATGCTTGCAAGAAGACACTTTACAGAGTAAACCTCACATTTTGCTTTAACAAACAAATATGTTAGTGTTCATAAGTCCCTTAAATGGAAAGAAAGCCCCATTTCTGGCCTTAGACGCCAATGGCTCCAGCATTGCATTGAAAATGGTGTAACAGCAATGGCTTTCCACACTTCCAAGACCTGAGCCATGCTGTACCCATTTCATTAAAGTTTTTAATTCACATACAGGTTAAGCACTAAACAGGCTAGATATTAATGTATTTCCAATATACAATCCAAGTAACAAGATTTCAGGTTAATCGTTGTTAAGAGGAAGGATGCTAACTGCTTCCTCTAGTGAGGTGAGCTGTCTACACAGTCACATGAATCAATGCTTAAGCAGCAGAAATGAATCTTTCTCCTTTCAGGAACAGTTCAGTGATAGTGAAAGGGAGCTTTTCAATCACAATAATTAATTGCTTCCTTATGTAGACTAGATTTTTAATTGGTTTTGCACATGGGCTACTCTCTCTAACTTTTAAAAAATACTTTACTTAGACTTAGATAAGTGAAGCTGGAAGTCTAACTAACGATAGAGCACGTGTCTCACATGCCTAAAAATGTTTTGTCCATGATTTCCGTATGATAACTTCTTAAAGCCCATTTCCCTCAAAGATTCTTTTTATTACTTTAGACTATCATGTGGATTTATGTTGACAAGACTACACATCTTGAGTGTTAGCTATGGCGACAATCCCAGAGTTACCCCAGTGGGTTTTTTTTTTAAGTAAATCATAATTAAACAAACATTAAGGTGCTATTGGAGACAGTATATAGTTACTGCGACTGTGCTTGGCTAGCGTACCGTCTTGAGATGAACCAGGTTGAAAACAACGTGTATCAAGTTGTTTCTGGCATAAGCAAGACATCCAGGACCCTCCCTTGTGATCCAACTGGTGGCTATGCACTTGTCTCAGCTTCCACCAGAGCCAGTCTTCCAATCCGCTCTGCTCTGTGTACTCTCAGATACTAGGTCTAAGTTATTGTGAAATAGTTACAGACTGCAACTAAAACAATGGCCACATATTATCTAATATTTAAAAAGTCAGTAACTCAGGCATTTGTATAGGTGTGTATTCTTGGGGCATCACAAAGTTGAAATCTAGTTACTTTATGACTAAGTACTCACTGGAGACTTTGAAGAGAATTTTACCTCTTAGTTTTTTCAGATGAAGGAACTCAATTCCTTCTCTTTCCAAGACTGAGGCCCCTAGTGCCTTATAGGCTACTAGCCAGGGGCTACTTTCAGCAATTACAGCAACGGATTGTGGCCTTTCTGATTCTGCAACCCTTTACTTTGGTTCCTCATGTAGTGGACCCATAAAATTAATTCATGGCTGCTTCTTAGCTGTAATTTTGCTATTGTTATGAATTTTAGTATAAGTATGTGATATGCAGGATGTTTGGATATGCAATCCCTATGAAGTGTCACTCCACAAAGGGATCTTGATCCACAGGTTGAGAACCTCTGAACTAAGGGGTGTTATGCTTTCTTGATAGAGGACATTCTCCCTTTTCAAAGCTGTGGCCTCAAAGATTCTCTGTACAATGAACACTTAACAGACTCTAATCTCTGTCACCCACTTCTGCCAGCTAGAGGCAACTCTGCAATAAACACCCAACTGACTAGTCAGGCTCCTCACAATAATCCTCCTCCCCCTTTCTCTGTAATGTCACATAATCAGGGGAGGGCTGTCTCACTGTATCCATAGTCTCTTAACAGGCTGTAGGGCAGAATTCAAATTTAAACCGAAGTTCTCCACTCACTAAGAGTATGGTGTAGTCAAGTGATTTAATGCTATAGAAGTTTAATTTATTCCTAAAAAATAGATCTGATGACATCACCTAACTGGTGAGCATGCGTGCTGCTGAGTTCTTCATCGGAGAAGGACTATGCTCCTGTTATGAGAGCTGACAGTACGCACATCTCAAACCTCAGCACACACTTAGGAGTCACTGCTAGGAAAGCACCCATGGAGAAGAAAACAGAAGTATTGGCAGAAGAGTATTCCTATCAGGAGGTTATGGATGGAAGAAGAAAGGTTTTTTTTTTTTTAAGTATACAATGAATTCTACAGACAAAAGGGCTGTGACTGAAAATTTAGATGTTGAAATCTGGGCATCCTGTGTGATGGCATCAGGTGACAGGACACTGGGCAGTGACTGGTCATGAGAAGGCCTTCAGGAATAAGGCTCACGCCTCAGCAAAGGACGAATGAGGGCTCCTATGTGACATGAGGACATACGGAGACATCTGCCTGTGAAGGAGGAAGTGAGTCCTCACCAGACAGGTGTTGAATCTTAATCTTGGAATTTGCAGTCTTCAGAATCATGTGAGATATATTTCCACTCAGTTTATGGTGTTTTTTGTTGAAGCTGCTAAACAAACAAAGACAATGAAGATTTAAGTTTGCTGAAATTCAGATTCTACAACTCAAGGAAAATTTAAAACTAAATACTCAATTAGATTTTTTTCCATGTAAGACAATCTTCTGCTTTGCTGGGCACATACACTTATCTTTATCTCTCTCAGTTCTCTCATTCCTATGATGAGAAGCAGGTCTCGCAGTTTTCAGTGAAGTCTGCCTTCTAATATTCACAGTCCTGTGTAAGTCCCTTCCCTGCACATGGACAAGGGATAATGAAAAGGTGAATGGGTGTCCTGTGTGTTATGAGGTTGTAACGATTTTGATCTTGCAGTTACTACCTTTGCCAATACATGTTTGGATTGATGAAGAGGTTTGCCTTGCAAGAAATGAAATTCTATGAACAACTAATTGATTGTGCTATAGTGACAAATCCAGACCCCAGCAGGTGTTCCAGGGATGGTGGCCTGGTTGATAGTTTTATCATTATCTCTGGAGACGGATACTCAGGTATGTACGTGGTGTCTTAATTTCTGACTCACAGGAACAGTGAAATTGTGTTATTGATCACAAAAATTTTAGGGCAATTTGTTAGGAGACATAAGATAAATGCTTTTCATACCCAACTCATTGGTAAGTTTTGTGATATGCACTTTCAAATTTAGAATTGAAAATTCTAAAAATTCTAAATTCCAGTGTTCAAGTTTGGGGCCTAGAGAAATGGGTCAGAGGTTAAGAGCTCTTTGAGATTTTAAAGGACACCAGAGCTCAGTTCCCAGCTGATGAAATCAAGTAACTAGTGAACATCAGGAAGCTCACAAACTTCCTGTAACTACAGTTCAGTGTTGTCTAATACTCTCTTCTGGTTTCTAAGAACACCTGAACCCAGTGGGCATAACCAGGCTCATATACATGCCCACTCCCACTCCCCAACCCCTAATCCACACACATACAATCAAAAACAAAATAAAATCTGTTAATCCCAAGTTAGCAGACTCTTGTCACAGCCTCGTTTCTAACATGGTGCAATGTCTCACCTGTCTATTGGAATACCCTCTGATGCATATGGGGCTTCTCTGTCTCTGCTCTTCCCTGTCTAACTTCTGGCCTCGAAACACCAGGCAAAAGAATCCCACTAGCAAATCCCACTCTCACTCAACTGTTCAGACTCCTAACAAAATGTTTCTTAGTCCCTGAAGATGTTTCCTCTCTGTCTGCACACGTGAAACACACAGCACTCTCATATTTCCTCCAACGTGTAGCTCCTATGTGGCTGCCTGGGCCCTCAGATTGGAAAGCCTGGAAGATTCTATCCCCCCGATTCTTCAAATAGCTTCCTTCAGATGTCTTCTCAGAGTAGCCTCCCTGTACACTCTGTCTAAAGGTGCCCAGCATCGTTCCCAGCATGGTTCCTTGCTTTTGTGCTCCGCAGTAAAACATGGTCTACCTCTCACCTGTCTACCTTATTGTCCTTCCGTTCCTGGTATATAAACTCTGACAGGGCATGGGTTTATTTTTTCCCTTAAGTTTTGCTTACTGCTGTCTGCCAGCACATGGAACCAAACATATGGTAGGCATTCATTAAATAGTTGCTGAATTACAGAAAGAAAAATAAATCACACCCCCATATCTTCTTGCATGAAGGAATTATTTAAAAAGTATGGCAAAGGAGTCATGCCTCACATAGGTAGATAAGCAATGGTGTTTGTTCGGCACTTAACAACACAAGTAGCTTGAAATTAGTAATATGCTAAGCAGTGGGTGGAACTGGGCCAAGTCTTGAGTTCTTTTAACAAACAAGAGTAAACCTTGGCATGGAATATTCTAAACCACAGATAACTGGAAACATTCAAATTAGGCATCGAATCAGAACACTAATTAAAATTTACATTTAAAAGCTAATTGGGTTGTGTTCCCTTGCACAAATTATTTCAAAAGTAAATTAGTTTCTTTCTTTTTTAATTAAAAAGAATAAAACAATGCTGACAGAGGGTCTCTTTTTGTTGCCTTAAAATGAGTATTGAGAAGCAGCCCCTGAAAGAGAATCCCTAAGGGTGCCCTTGAGTGTGTTTCGCATCCGCAATGACTCAAACAAGCGTCTGCTACTTAACTTTTAGTTGGGCCTGAGGCCTAGCCTCAACACACAGCACAGGCCACAGGAAGTTTATTATAAAATCCCAAGAGGATAGAATTATGAAGCAACTCTCAGAGGTACATACTCATTCGCGAGTCAGACTTTCATAGAGTTATTGACCTCAGATATGAGGACCGGGACAAAGAAAGACACAGATCAATGGAAGAGAATTGTGAGCTTGGAGATATACCCAAGAAAGTATGGTCAACTGATTTTTGACACAGGCATCAGCAATATACAAGGAGGGAAATAATGTTTGTTTAGTAAGTGGCATTAGGAGACTCATCTATTAACATACAAAAGAATAAAATTAAGCACTTTTACCAGAACTAAAAATGAGCTGAAGACCAGGAACCACAAAGGTCCTAGAAGATAAAACAAAGGACATAGCCTTTGAATTTGGCCTTGGCGATGACTTTTGTGGTATCACACTGATCACTCCAAAACCAATGCAAAGATAAATGTAGATAGCTGAGCGGTGGTGGCGCACGGCTTTAATCCCAGCACTTGGGAGGCAGAGGCAGGCGGATTTCTGAGTTCGAGACCAGCCTGATCTACAGAGTGAGTTCCGGGAAAGCCCAGGCTATACAGAGAAACCCTGTTTCAAAAAAAAAAAAAAAAAAAGATAAATGTAGATTGATGTGTTAAAATCCAAAAAAGCCAAAAACCCCACAAAAACAAACAACAGAACAAAACAACAACAAAAACAAAAACAAACAACAAAACAAACAAAAAATAAACAAAACAAAAACATCAACAAAAAAATCCCAAGAGCAACAACAACCCATAGAAGAGATAACCAACAAATGAAAGGCAACCATAGGTTGGGATAAAACACTGAATATATATTTAATAGGAGTCACTACCCCAAAACATACAAGGAGCTTAAATATTGGATAACATGGGAGGAAATAATTAAAACCAAAAAATGGACCTGGATGACATTTCTCTAAGAAAGATATAAAAGTGATTGACAATTACGTACAAAAGATGCTTAAAATCAGTAATTACCAAGAAAATAAAAATTAAAATCATAATGAGGCATTATCTCTACCCACTAGAATGGTGTGTACAAGAGGAAGGGACACATTGGCAAGGGTGTGCATGAAACGGAGCCCTGATGTATGTCGGAAAGGATGTTAATTAGCACAGTTATTATGGGTAACAATAAGAAGAATTAAACCTAGCAATGGCATGGGGCCCAGCAATCATCATTAGTTCAAGAAAGAAAGTGAGCACCCTGTCTAGAGGACTCCACGTTACCACATTCGCCGAACCCTTTTACAAGAGGCAAGAAACAGAACCAACTGTGTCCATTGATAGAGAGAAGGATAAAACATTGTATGGATAGAATATTATTGGTTTTTGAAAAGGAGATTGTGCCGTCTTAGACAGCATGTGTATGTCTGGAGTTGACCTGAGTTAAATGAAATAATCCAGACACAGAAAAAATAACACTGCCTGATATCATACACATGTAGAATGTAAAACAAAAACAAACAACAGAGTGTACATAAGGAGCACAGCAGTGGATGACAAACAAGGTTGAAGAGAGGGAATTGGGAGATCCAGATCAAAGAACAAATGCCATAGTCATGGAGGATGTGGCAGTCGAAGACCTAAGGTTCAGACTGAGGGAGCAGTTAAGGGATGAGCACAGAAAACTTACTGAGTAGCAGCCTTTGGGTGATCTTTCCACAAGGAAGGGGAGTAACCTCTTAACACGATGGGCACATTGATCTTCTGCTTTGGACATAATCATTACCTTGAGAAGCACACTAAAGGAGCTGAGTGTTTATGTACCATAAGCTCACAACACAATGGACACCAGGTGCTGGAGTCCTCTTCACTATGGGCAAGATTGCCAATTCAGGTTCATAGTTTATGAAAGAAAATGCACAAATCACTTTTCTTAAGTTTGACGATATTTTAAAGTATTATGCCCTAAAATAACCACTGAACATCTGTCTAAACAAACAAAAAAAAATTTATGGTTACTTGCCACGTTATCACAAGGTAGTATAATGGTCATAATTCTGCCATTCAACATGACATAAATCTATTCAACCAGACATAATCAAAAAGTGCCACTGTCGAGCATCGGGTGCCGTGAGCCTGGCACTCTCCTTTATAGAGGTCACGTGGCTCTAAGCAATAAATTATTATGTGAGCCATGAAGTGGAAAACTTTGGATACATTTATGTGGTCACGGAGGGTAAGGCTACAAAGCACCTCTCAGTGTCTGTACTCAAACGTGTGAACAAAGATTAATCAACCTAGATTAGAGATGCGGGTCTGATGTGCAAGAGCTCTTCCAGGGAGGGAGATGCGAAGGGGCTTCCTCCTTTCTTCTGAACCACGGAACCCACTGTTTAGTCTATAGCGTTGGTGCTATTAAATTGTAAATTGCTTTCTTTGGATTACATAAAAAGAAACTCGGCTTTCGAAAATCAGCACATTAAAGTGAATTCCAGTCATTTCCATGATGATTCTAGCTTGACATATACATTTACTTGATGTTAACATAAAATTTCAACTATAATATCTTTGTGCTGTTGTGTGAAAGAGTTTTCATGGAGAGACACCTCTCTCTCTCTCTCTCTCTCTCTCTCTCTCTCTCTCTCTCTCTCTCTCTCTCTCTCTCCAAACTAGCAATTGTACCAATGCCCAACTTGGTAGACCAACGAGTTTTTATTATAGTCACTAGCAGTGTGGGTGAGGGGTTGATTACAGAAAGCAGATGACTCAAAAGCACTAGCATCACTGAACAGCCCATCCCAACACAAGCATCACTGAACAGCCCACCCCAACACCCCAACACCCCAACACAAGCATCACTGAACAGCCCATCCCAACACAAGCATCACTGAACAGCCCACCCCAACACCCCAACACAAGCATCACTGAACAGCCCACCCCAACACCCCAACACAAGCATCACTGAACAGCCCACCCCAACACTCCAACACAAGCATCACTGAACAGCCCACCCAACACAAGCATCACTGAACAGCCCACCCCCTTCACAAGCATCACTGAACAGCCCACCCCCTTCACAAGCATCACTGGACAGCCCACCCAACACAAACACTGCACTCCTGGAGTTCTCTGAACAGTTTGCAGGCAGATCCACTGTCAAGAATCTCTTCATTCTGTAGTTTGGCTGATAAGACTCTCATTTTCCAGCTGTTGTTTAGTTCTTTTATATATTGTTGGGGAGGGTGGCTGGAGCATCTTTCAAGTTTCTGTTTACCGCTTAAGTTTCACGAACCTCACCATCTTCCTGGAGGGAATGTTTCAACTCAGCGAAACCTGTCATACAGCTCATATCAATGCTTAAAAAGTCATTCCTATGTTAACTGTATCAAACAAGAAGCACACATCTTTTTATATTATTAGTTAATAATAAGGGTTTAAACAGACGTTCATGATAACTCAAATAACTTGAAGAGAAAGATTGCTCAGAAAGTTGAGGGGTTAGAGAGTTGGCTCACTAATGTATGTCGTAAGCATAAGGACTTGGGTCTGGAAGCTCAACACAGTATATAAAAACCCATCATAATGGAACAGCAGTTTGTAATCTCAGTACTGAGGAGACAAACACAGGTGGATTTCTGGAACTTTCGAGCCAGCAGTGCTAGCCTAATTGGAGAGCCCCAGACTAATGAGGAACCCTGCCTCAAAATGAAAATGCTCAGCCTTCTTGAGGAATAACATGAGTTTGACCTCTGGTCTCTAATGTGCACAGATGTGCATGAGTAGCCCAAACATATACATACTCACAGGAAAATATGCATGTGTCAACATATACACAGACACACACAAGAAAAGTGATTGTGTAGTGCAGGAAAATTACAATGTATAGGTAGAAGATTAGATCAGTGACAACGCAGATGTCATCACTTTGAGACCTGAGGTACAGCAGCAGTGCTCATGATGGAACAATTAAACAGCAGGCAGCTGAAAAAGAGCCCTGGGATGGGGAGCAGGGCAGAGAAGTCACACTAGGTCCTTGCCCTCTGTTTTCTCTGGAGACAGAAGCCAGAGGCAAGAGAGTCATCTAGACATTGTCCATGCAGTGCAGCCTCCAGAATGTGGCAGACTGAAGGGTGAAGGAGTTCTCAAGAGGCAGCAGAAGAAATCTCCTAGGATTATCTTGGAGATGATTTCCTTCCATATGATTAAAATGATTGATAAATTGGCACTCTCTGAATTCTTTGTTTATTATAAAAACAGCACAGGAAGATTATTACACAGTCTGTTGCTCTCCAAACATGGCTAATGATAAGGTTTTCAGAAATTATGTGCTTTTCATATTCTTTTGAATAGATAATGCATTTTGGTTATAAAATAGGGGAGATGGAAAAGATACTACAGTGGGAATTAAATTTCCATCCTCTTTCCCATGGCCAGTTTGTCTCCACAGAAGAACCACTTGGCGTATCCTTTGCATCCTTACAGATATTTCCTATGCAACTGCAACAAGAGTAAGCAAACGACTCTCTTTGATTTATTTTCTACGTGAACGGCAGCCGTTTAAACCTGGAGACTATATGCTGCTTTTAAAATGTAACAGTACATCCTGGGCTAGTTTAAAGTCAGTATGCATTAGAATGCTCGCTAAAATTGAAACAAAAAATGAAATTTTTCTACCCACCTTTCATTGATGGAAATCTGTTTCTAAGAAAGTTTTGTCTCTGTAAACCAAGCCACCATAAATAGGACCACACATATCATTCGACATCATTTTTTATGTGATAGATAGATAAAATAGAAAGAAAGAAAGCTAGCTAGCTAGCTAGCTAGCTAGCTAGATATGTGAAAATAAGTGTATTCAAAATGGGAAAGCAAGCCAATTATGACTTGCATGCACTCCTGTCATCCCAGAGCTCAGGAGAATCATGAGTTCCAGGCCATTCTCTGAAACTTAATGAGACTCAAAACAAAATAATAAAGAAGTAGAAAGAAACAACTAAATATAGAAGAAAACAGTCTGTTAATTATATTTTGCATCTCAAATTCAGCACCAACATGTATTTAAGGCTTATGCATACTTTAATTGAAGTATTTTATATGTGAAGGTTTTTTTTGGTAGTTAGTTCTTTCATGTTATTAAGAAAATTGGTTATTTTGGACCTCTGTGTACTTGTGTATGTGCAGATGTGTGTGATCTCTCTCTCTCTCTCTCTCTCTCTCTCTCTCTCTCTCTCTCTCTCGTGTGTGTGTGTGTGTGTATGTGTGGTCATGAGTGTGGAAGAGCATGTGTGTGTGCATGTGTGTGTTGAGGAAAAAGGTAAACTTCAGGTGTCAATTTTCAGGAGCTGTCCATCTTTATTTTGGAGACAGTCTCTCACTGGGATCTGTGATTCACTGGTTAGCAGGGTATGGCTTACCAGTGAGCTCAGGGATCCTCCTGTCTCTACCTCCCAGGGCTGGGATCACAAGCCTACTGACATGCCTTGATTTTCTTTGTGACTGCTGAGAATCAAACTCAGGTCTTCATGCTTGGAAGGCATACATCTTACTGTGAGCTGTTTCTCTAGAGCCAGGAAACAAGTTCTTCAACAATGAAGAGTTAATACACAACACATCAATAATGCCTTTACATATTCATAAAATTTCTCCCACAGTTTTCTTCTAATATGTCCATTGTCTCTTTCTCTCTTTCTCCTGTAACTCTGTGATGCATTTGAAATTTGTTAGTATATTGTCTGATTGGTGAGTCTAGTGTTTCATCATATCCCTCTCAGCCCCATTTACTGAACTATCTTTCTTCTCCTGAATTGAATCTATTTAATTGAAATTTTAAATTCTTAACTATAACCGAGAATGCATATGGACTTTTTATTATGTTTAGAAATGCATCTGATACTCTCTTTTGACAGTGCCACATAATTTTAATTGCATAGAAGTATAATTGCACCAAAGTTATAAGTGAAAATCCATGGTGTTAAAGAATACTCATTAACAGGAAAAACATAGGGCACTACTTCAGTGAATTCTTTGGGTCTGGGCAAAAAAGCAAGCAGATTCAGGAAGACAGGCTTCTTATAAAAAAAATTGAGATCTGCAGGTGATATTAGACAAAAGGCCAACTTAGTGGGCGCACCCTGGAGGGAAGGCTTTACTGTTGGTAACACCGTAGTCATTATGAGCAGCAAGGGACCGACCATCACACATTACACACAGGATACATAGTCATTTCCATCCCCCCCCCCCCGACCCCGCTGAGACCAGAATGAATGTGTGGCTAATGTAAGACTACACAGCAAGCAAATCTCAGAACTACGAATGAATTCATCTTCCATCTTTACAGCCCAAGCTAATCTAAGCTGAGTAGCATTTCCCCAGTGTATGACTGTAAACGCAAGACTTGGTCATCCTGCATTGAAGACTAAAACACAAGCCCTACAGACTGGCAAAACCAAAATGCATCTCAGGACTTTGGCAGCCCTGGAAACTCTCAGAATTGACGTGGGTAAGTGAAAAGTCACATCTCAAATCTGACTGTTGGAGGAGAGTGACTCAGGCAGTTAAGAAAGGGCCGGAGGGTCTAGGAAACGGGGTTCACTGTTGAACATAATGCCACAGTGAGCTCATGGTTTATCATCTGCTTCCGAGAGGAACAGATGCATAGATTTTCCTGGAATGGGGATTTTTATATTCATCTATTCCTTTATGCATTCATTCTGTAGGATAACAGTGCACTGGCATGGTGTGATGGACTAGAAAAAAGCCAACAGTTTTCCTGTGAAATGAAATGATTTTGATACAGATGAGATGTTGGAATAGGAGTCAGCCTTGGAGTATTTCCATTGGCATATTATTCTTCACAAAGTGCGCTGTGAAGAGGTGACAGTGTAAACAGCTCTTGGGTGACAAGAAGCAGGCCATTGCGTTCAAACTGCCTTCCATAAAAAGTCTGGCATCTAATTTTAAGGGGACCTTCACACGTCCCGTATGCCTCGCACACTGATGCCGTGTTCAGTCATCAACAGACTGATTAGGCGGTGAGGGTGTAGGACTGTCTTCAAACCTTACACAGTTTGATTTCACCTTCTCTGTTTTTCTTTCACGTGTTATTGTTGTCATGAAGTGGCTGTCTGCTTCTGCTTTCTGATGTTAACGATTTTTACTCCTTTTTCAAATTTTTTTCATGTGTGTGTTTGTATGTGTGTGTGCTCATTGTGTGTAGACTCACATGTGTAGGTATGTGAGCATATGCAAGGTCATGCGTGAGGAACCCCTGAGATGTTGTTAAGAATCACCTTCCACATTCATCAATGAGGCAGGGTCTCTCAATGAAGCTCTGGTCTGGCTGATACAGCTAGTTCCATTAAGCAGTTTCTTCTCAGCGTCCCTATCTCTGCCTCCTGAGGACAGAATTGCAGGTGTTCCTTACAGCCATAGGTGGGCTCTGGAATTCCCAACTCCTGCCCTCATGCTTGGGAAGCAAGCTCAACAACTGAGCCATCTCCCTGGCTCTGATTTTCTTTTAAATCTAACAGAATGTCTGCTTTTTACAGCAGTATTTCTATTGATAATCATAGAAGGAGTCTTTCAGGGGTTCCAGGTATGGAAGACAGATCCTGCATCCTTCAGGTTTGTTTTTTGTTTGTTTGTTTGTTTGTTTTTGTTTTTTTGTTTTTTTTTAAAGTTTCAGATAAACAACAAAGGAACAGTGTGTGTCTCCATGCTGCGACATGAATGGAGATTTTCTTCCACGTCTTGCCATCATATGAAAAAAATATATCTTTTTTTCATTTATAGAGGGAAACTAAACACATATGCACCTACCTACAGTGCTGCATAGGGTGGAGACCCTGTTGATTCTGTGCATGAATTCTACTGTCCAATTCTCAACACCCCGTCCAGGTTCCGTGCGTTCTTTCTGGAATAAAACTTGAAGGTTTGATAAACATTGGAACTAGAGACAAGAATGACTTGGGTCCTAACCAGGTCTTTTTGAAGATGCGGGCATAAAAGATAGGTGGTTTTCCTGCCATTTTAAAATATAGGAATTCATATTACATTTCACTTAACACCTAATCTTTTTGAATCTCTCTAATGTGGACCACAGTGCTCTATGACCCATTCCTCCTCAGAGACTGTAGCTGGCCAATTGCTCTGATTTCCACCTCTTTCTCTAAGCATGAGCTTTGTTCTGGAATCTACTTGGTTTATTTAATCTACTGCCTCCTAAAAGGTTTGAACTCTTTCTTCCATAGGCTTGCCTCCATCAATATGACTCAACGTATCAAATTAGTACATAGAGTGATGACCTTTGTCAAGGCAGCTTCAGCCACATTGTGCTCTTGGTGCTCCTCATCCATCCCCAGTCCTCTCCTCCTCACAGGCCAGTCCTCCTCATGCTCTCTTCCTGCTGGTTACCTTCTTTCTCCAGTGCTGCCCTTTTCATGTCACATGTTCCAGCACCTTCCTCTTGCCCTTCCCGCCAAGATCTCCCCACTTCCAGTCTATACTCTAGTTTCATGACATCCAAGTATATACACATCTATGTATAAACATTCACATCTATATAGGAGAGGAAAATATAGTGTTCATCTTTCTGGTCCTGCTTTATTCTAACAGAATAATTTCCAGTTCCCTCAATTTTTGTAAAAGTGTCAAATTGTCATTTTTTCTCCTAAAATACTTTTGGTTTTCCTTTCCTTGGGATCAATTATGATCACTTTTCATTTTTTTGATGTCACATTATCCATGTTTTTCTTGTTCTGAATATAATCATTATAAACTCCTTTATTCTTTTAAGAAAAAAAGTCATCTTTTTGAAGGCAGGTAATATGTTACTTAGCCATTCTGGACTGTAATAAATGTGTGGAATAATCCATTAATAAAGAAAAAAGGTTGGCTTTGGCTCATAGCTTTAGAGGGTCTAGGGCACAATTTGTTGGCCTTATAATATCCGGGGCTACAGCAGCCAGTACAGAATTGACTGTGTGTTTGAAGGAGAGAATTCTTTCTTTATTTTTAAAGATTTATTTATTTTTGTTATGTTTCTGCCTGTATCTGTGTCTGTGCTCGGCTGTGTGCACATGAATGCAGGCACTGTGTGTGACCAGACCCCACGGCATTGGGGTTACAAATGTTTTGTGCTGAGTGCCAGGAACCAAACTCAAGTCCTCTATAAGAACAGTACATCCTCTTGACCACAGAGCCAGTTCTATAGGCACAAATCATTTTATAAGAAAGTCTTGGAAGAGAGTGAGGGAGAGAAACAGCAAGACAATGATCTCATAATCTCCTTCATGGGGGTACCCCCAGTATCCAACACCTTTAAGTTTCTATCATGTCCTCTCTGGGCCACACTGAGAAGCAAGCTCTGAAAGCTTGTGGTCTTCAAAGAACACTTAAAACTCAAACCACAACAGACATGTAATCATTCTGTAAAACTTGGCCATCTGTGTGCTTCACAGTCGTCCATTCTAGTATCACCGAAGACTTTTAAGAAGGGTGAATATACACAGTTCTCAGACTTGAGAGCTAGTGTTCTTGCTTAAAACAAGTCGGAAGTGGCCATTCATTTTAATATTTTCTTCATTTAAATGTATAATATTATGTAAATTTTGTACATAAATTATAGTATGATGTCTTTAAACAACTGTAGCACAGAACGTAAATGTTACCAACACTTGGTCAGTTTATCTACTTAATGAAAGCTAGTATTCAGTCCCATTGCTGAATTAAATTATGTCTATTTAAAATTTTACATTTTTATAGCTTCTATTGCATGATACATTACATAGATAGAAGTAGAAGATTAAATAGAAGCACTTAAATGGGGTTTTAAACAAAATGATGCCCAGTGCTGCTTCTGGATCTTGTGTGTCTGGGGCATGTTCCTGTCATCAGCACATGCTTTTATCCCCGCACCCCTTTTCAGCTCTATCTTCTGCTTCACTGATCTATCTCTCACTGTTTCATTGGAAATCTGGACTTCCTCATGCAGAAAAAAAGTTTAAACTTTTTGCATACAAAAACACCAAACAAACAAAAGCAGTAATAGAGAGACAACCCTGTGGGACTTGAAAGATAGCTCAGATGTTACAGCTGTGAGTTATTCTTTCAGAGGACCCAAGTTCAGTTCCCATTACCTACATCAGGTGACATAACTAACTGCCTATCACTCCAGGGCCAAGTGATATAACGTCCTCTTCTTGTCTCTATGGGCACCATATACAAAAACAGCATAAAGGCACACAGATGAATACACACATGGGTATACACACATTGCCTTGGGTAGGAAGGTCTTCCTAATGAGGGCATAAGATACAACCTGGAAAGTGTCACCTAGAGGGAAACAACTGACACTTGCTGGTTCTTCAAATGTGAAGGTTAGTTGAATCAACCACTGGAACTGAATCTCTACCGAAAGAGTGATAATAAGATATGGGTGGCTTTGCAGGTTTCAAAGGTTTATGAGTCTCCTAGTTGTGCTTGGAGGCCATGAAATGTTGGCAAGTTAGATCATTGGGTTGGAGACTAATGAGCATTTATCCAATAAAATGATTCTTAAACCATTCTCCAACCCATGAACTATCATAAATCAAAAATTAAAAAAATCATGGAAGAGAAAGAAAAGCAGGAAGAATATATATATATATGAATATCAAGTAATATAGGTACAGATATAATGTTCTAGGTATTACTGGTAGGAATTAGCTTACAGTTTTGTAGATGAGGATCCAGAGGATCAGGAAACTGGAGTAAATTTTCTATGATTATAAAACAATGGTACAGCCCAACTCGGACAATGAATAGTTTAATATAAAATTATAACACTTGGGTATAATTTCATCCGTAGTTTGGAGATCATGTAACTAGACTTGGAAGAACCAGTTAAGTTCTACTTTGATGCATGGAGATAGTTGACTTTTTGGGGACATTATTATTGCCAGGAATCCCAGTGAAGAGACAGAACTAATATCTGGTCTAAACTCATCAATCTCTAGTGATTACTAATCGTGACCTTGAAAACCAAGCTTAGGTGAAGGATGTCATTTTACCTTAAACACAGAGGACCTACCATTGATGAAGTATATTATTAACATTTTACAACTAATAAGTAAACCATTAACACATAAACTATGGAAAAATAATAAACCAAGAGAATCACAAATCCCTCTTTCTTCCTCATTCTCGAAGATATCTTACTGATTTTTTTTCCACTCAGACTTTGCTCCAATTTCCTCCCAGTGTAGGGAATAGCCACACACTGTTTCTTTTTGTAGCAAGAGATTTTTTTTCAAATTATTTGCTTTCTAAATCCCTGACTTTGCAAGTAAATGCAATTTCCGTTTGTTATTCTCAGTGCTTCTGTCCTAACCTTTTAAGAGACCCAAGGAACTGATGAAAAATTCAAGTCATATTTTCTCCTTCTTTTTCATGCTAGCAAGCAGAAGTGAGGGAGGTGAGATAGATGTTAGTTGTTGAAATGTAAAAGCATGTATCAACAAGCTGTCTGTGAGCGCTGCCAGGTTTCTCTGATTGTTAAATTCCTCTCACGCCAAATGACACACAAGTTCCCAACTTGTTCTGACACTTAGAATATTTCAAAATCCTTTTCTCGGTAGGTCAGTGACAAAGTTTGTCTAGACTGTGATGCTTTTCTCTTCACTGGACTCATTCCATGTTTTGTTATTAAACTTATTATAAACTAGTTATAAGGTAAGATAAAGCATGATCAATAGCTAGAGTGCAAAATTGATTGCCAAGAACCAAGGTTCTTCATGTATTAATCCATGATGTTTTCACTGTTAAGAATTTATTTTACTTTTCAAGGATGAGTGCTTTGTCTACATGTGTGTATATTACACACGTAAAGAATGCTTGAAGAGGTAAGAACGGTGTATCCATCGGGATGGGTATGGCCCTCATGCCTCACTGGACTACGACAGGGGAACTGGAGCCATTACAAGGTCCCCTTCAAATACTGGAGGTCAGGCCTCTATCCCCACCTTCGCAAGTTTAGAATTGCCACAGCCATTCTATACTTAAAGAAGGGAGGAGATGTCAGGGGCAGCCCTGCTTACCCACTGAAGGCCTAAAATCAGCCATAGGCCTAAAATCAGCAATAGGCCTGTCATACATGTATACTAACACCAAGTCTTGGGTCTCAGTGGAAAAACATTGAAACAGATGGCTATAAGCTAATGTAAACAGGCAGCTTTTGTGGAAATTTACAAGCCTGAGTAGTCATAGACTTTGTAAATAGGTGGCCTGGGCAGACAATACTAACTTAGATAAGGACAAGCGAGTCATAGGCAGAGTCATAGTGACTTGTCCCCTGAACCTTCACCCAGCCGATACCCAGTTCTGATGATATCTGTATTCTCCCTGATCACCTACACTCCAGTGTCATCCCCTTCCCCACATCCTGCCTTTCTGTGTTTATAACCCCTGTGTGAATGAATTATGATTTGAGAAAAAAAAAAAGAACAGTGTATCAACAGCTGTGGGCCACCATGTGGATGATGGGAACTGAATCTGGATCTCCTGAAGATAAGTGTTTTAACCTCTGAATCATTTCTTCAGCACGCCAAGACATAATCTTGAGGAGGTAGGCAGAGCTTAACAGCATCATTTTAAAATAAAATGCGTTTTGCCTCATAGACTACTAATTCTGAACCCTGTCACCAGGAGAGAAGCAGATAGAATTATTAAATTTTGTTATGCAGATAAAAGCCAAGAGCTGAACATTCTTTGATTTGGGGATGAATTTGTGTTATGAAACGAATTGCTAGAAATTTGGCAATGCTTCTTACTCTTTCTAAGTAACTCAAAACTATATTATCTGAATAGCTAATGATAAAAAGTTCATAAATACATGCACAGATAATTGATTTTTTGACAAAACAATGCTAAAGATCATTACATTTCGCTTACAGATGGTAACATTCATGATCAGAGGTTTCTTGAACCACACAGCTAGAAGAAACTTGAATTAAGATTTTCACTTAAGTATGTGTTTTCTCAAGTCTAAGGTTCTTAGTCTCACATTCTTTAGCCTTTTATTTTGATGCTAGATGCTTCAAAATATGCAAGTGGGTGTTAATAAAGACTTGAAGAATAGCGAATAAAGGAAGGGATGACTAACACTACACTGCTTTGTTTCCTCAGTGTGCTTCTGAGGTCCCTTCAGCCTTGGCTAGCGTTGCCTGGCGTCTTCTTTTCTTGGTTTATAGCATCTAGTGATGGGAGCTCTACGGAGTCATCTAAGAGTTTTCAAATTCATCAATTAATTTCTGTTAAGTTTCTTGAGTATGGACCTCTGTGAGCATGAAGGAAACGGCAGGAGCCACACTATGTGGTGAACTCTGGGCATCTACAATGCCCTGGGAAATGTATAGACATGGCTACCAATTGATGAAGAAAGTAATACACTAGGGTGTCTCTGAGTTTCAGATGATTAAGCTCAAGCAGAAGGTACCAGTTTTTGACATCCTGAGTTGTTGACATAGCAACAGACATAGCTCCCAAGACAAGGTGGTATTTATGTAAGTTGTTTGTTCTTTGCTGATCAAGAATGAGTCATATACATCCACACAAAGATAAAGGTTCTAAGTTATTACACACAGTAAGGATTTAACTGTCATGATCAAGTTAGAGTTTTTATGTAATAAAAGTAACACAAATGAACTTCTTCAGACAAGGAAGCAGAGTTTAGCTTGTTCTGGTAATTTTACGTAAGTGAGATAAAAACCTAAATTAGAAGAAGAAACAAGAAATATTCCCACTAAAGTTAACACAAAGCTTGGGAAACAAAAGGCTCATTTCTTAACAATACACAAAGAACTGTGAATCTCCACAGCTCACAAAACAATTGAAAGTGGGGGATAAAGCAACCAGGAATAGAGCCAGCAGCTGTTCCCTAATTCCCCAAAGCCTGGAGTCCCAGTTGAGAAAATTCTATTTGCAAGACAGAAAGATGTTTCCTAGCAAAACCTCTGTACTGAGAACTTCTTGCCAGCTCCCTCAGTGTTGCCTTTTGTTTCTGGCCAGGGTTTTTAAGAAGCCTAGTAATTAAGTCAGTAAAACACATCTAGGCCTGGACAGTCAGCACATTATGTAGGGCCTGTTGGAAGACTTTCATTACAGAATATGATATAATTCTATGGTGTATTTTACACAGCTACCTCCAGTTTCATGAATTAGTGAATTTTGTATTTTCCAAAGAATGACATTGAATATCAGAACGACAAAGGCCAAACATAGAATAATAGGACTGATCTCATTGGTAGCTGTTTCATTAAGCCTTTGAGTGAAGGAGAATGAGCCTATAGGCAGCACAGTGCATGCAGTGTGATTTTCTTTCATTCATTTAGCAAATATTGCCTTAGACACTGTCTGGTATATTATATACAGAGATCTGTCCTCAACATAGACAGTGAAGACCCATCTTCATAGAGTATGTGAGAGACATAGGGTCTATCCTCCATGCATGTAAAAGGAATCTGATTGTTTTTTAAAAGATTTTGATACATTCAGGAGTGATGAGGTACTCTAACAGATAACCTGTGTCATTTATTGCCACCTGATTCATTCAACATGGTACGAGTTCCAATGCTGGCACAAGATAGGGAAAGTCAGCAGCATTATGAGGTTTATGGGAATTTTTTTTCTACTGAGTAGGGACATTGTAATTTGTTTCACTGTATAGGAGCATATAAAACTTGATTCTAACTGTGGATGTTTTATAGCAATATGTCTACGAGGCTATGGCCATGTCAACACAGCAAGGATGACCAATCAGGGACATGGAGGAAAAAGACACCTAAATCGTTAGTGACAAAAATCAATAAGCTTCTGTAAAAGTAAATTCTAGAGCCACACCAGTAAAGAATATTTTGTTATATGAGATCATTAATTTTTCATGTCATTTCAGCTCAATGAGGAGTTTGGTTACTTATGACCCAAAACACATCAAAGTAAGAGGGAGATGGTAAAGTAACACATATATGCAATAAGTTAAAAATTATCTATATTGCAAGTTTAGTACAGGAGCAGAGATTTGATGCACATTCAAAGGGGTAAGAAAGCAAGTGGAAACCTTCTGTACAGAGAGGTCTATGTAGATAAAGGAACATCTACATCCAAGTGGCTATTCAAAGTCACCAAGTCATGAGAGTCTTCTGAGACTCTGAGAACGTATCTCCAGAAGAGAAATACATTTGCTCAAATATAAAGTGATAGGAGGTAGGCAGAGCTTAACAGCATCATTTAAAAATAAAATGCGTTTTGCCTCATAGACTACTAATTCTGAACCCTGTCACCAGGAGAGACACAGATAGAATTATTAAATTTTGCTATGTAGATAAGAGCCAAGAGTTGAACATTCTTTGAGTTGGGGATGAATTTGTGTTATGAAATGGTTATTCTGAGAACACTCAGGTTTTGTTACATAAAGCTTATCATGGGAACTGTGTAGAGGGTAAATGAGAAGAAGGCAGGTGAGGGGAGGAAACAATGAGAACCAATTAATGGCCTGCAGCAGTCAACAAGAATGTGATGTCTGAGGCTTGAGGGAACCTGCAAGCTCAGGAGAGAAAAGAGAAACCACAAATTCAGGACACAGATAAGGAAAGCAGCAGTCAGGACTGAAAAATAACACTTCCTCTATTTTCTATATTGTGTATCTTAGGGGGGAGAGTGAATGCAACCTTTTTAATTTTTTGAAATATTGGTTATAAAGATTGACTCAGTTGAGGGTAAAATTCAGAATTTAGAGATATCTTGATTCAAAATTTTAGTCATATTTTATCTAAATAATAAGCCCATTGAAAGAAAACAGTTATAAAGTGTACCAATACGCTAGCTCTCTTAGAGTGATTTATAGAATTTTTTTAACAAATAGCTAAGGGCATTTTTAATAATATGCCTGTCAAAATGATTATTATGCCTGTTAAAATGATTTTATTTTTAACTGAAGAGCTAGGTAATAGACTTTTTTTGGTCTGATGTGATCAATTTGGTTTTAAAGAAAAATGCTAAAAAATTTATATAAAGATGGGAACTCGCTTTGCTTAATTCTTTTTGTTACAACTTGATTGTCAAAATTCTTGAGTGCGCTGTAATGCTTTTCCTGTGTGGTAGGTAGAAGTTGCTCTGACTTACCAAATCAAACTGCCATGTCTTATGCCACAAGCAAGTGTGCTGTTAGAAGGGGCTTCCTTACTGACCTCTTGCTAGGAGATAAATTAAAACACAGGGTCCAAGACAACTACAAATGATCCCCCACTATCCTCCCTCCACATTCTAGAATCCTGTTGAGATTTCAAAATCTGGAGAAGCCTATGGATAAAATCTGTCTCTTCCAGCTGTAGCATGGAAACGTTGCTCCATCACACGGCAACTTGGGACTCAACCTGGTTGAAAGTAAAGTTACTTCAAAAACAGGAAGACTTGAATGTGGATGTACCCAGCTCGCATCTCAACAAAGGCAACAGGACTATAGATTATCATGCCATGACTAACTTTGCTCAATGATCTACGAGGAAATTTCAATAAGACTGGAAAGAATAATTCCTGAGTTAGTGAAACGAAAGTAAACACAGTTCCCTGTGTGCTGGTTAATTTTATGTCAACTTGACACAAATTTAGAGTCATTTGAGAAGAGAAACTCTCAATTGGGAAAATGCCTCCGTAAGATTGGCAAGTCTGTCAGGCATTTTATTGATTAATGATTGATATGAGGCGGACCAGATTACTGTAGACAGTGCCAACCTTGAACAGGGCATCCTAAATTATATGAGAAAGGCAGCTGAACAAGGAATAGGAGCAAGTCACTAGGCAGCATTCTTCCATGATTTCTGCATCGGTTCCTGTTTTGAGGTTCCTGGTGATGGATTGTGACCTAGAAGTGGAAAATGAAATAAACACTTTCCTCTCCAAGTTGGCCATGTTTTTGTTATTGTTTATCATAACAAGAAAAACCCTGAGATAGAAATTGATACCAAGATTGTAGGGTATTTGCTTCATAGATCTGACCACATTAAGAGGGATGGAGGTCATAGAAGGACTTTGTTCTAGAAAAGTCATTGAGTCATCAGAGCTTAGTGTGCCATTTACTCTGAAAACATAGAAGAAAATCCCAAGAGCGGCATAGACGATGGAGACATGGTTTGTGATGTTTTGGAGGAAGCAAAACCTCTGTGAAGGCTGTTTATGTGATATTTTGAACTGAGAAAAAGTGAAACTTTTTCTTTGCTAGTACAATTGATGCTGGTTAGCTAGAGCTGAAGAAGTAGCTATGATTAAGAAGAGAACAGCTTCACTGAGGTGAAATACCTGGGACGTGCTTCCTCAGGATCAGCGCACAAAAGCTGTAGTTCAGAGACAGAGCAAAGCTGTACTGTATGTGTGCCAGAAGCCAAAATTGGTAATGTGTAAATTTCCTGGATGATACTCATTTTGAAGGCATGAAGGGTCACAGAGAGCAGCCGAAGCGTGGCACTTCGAGGAGAGGCCAGTGAGGAAGATTCAGCCTCAGTTGTATTAGAAGTCCTAGAAGTTAAGGAGTCAGGAAAAGTAGGTGAGGTTTGGCACAGGTTGATAGGGTTAGAGTTCCTGAACAGAGGCTATGAGGGGCTGTTGGTGAGTGCACAGCCTCAGTTACAGTGGAGACCCTTGGAGGTTACAGCACCATGAGAAATTTTCAAAGGACAGCAGGAGCTGTGGAATGGAGCCGTAGAGAAGATATTTGTAACTACAGAGGGAGGAGCTAGAGAAGTAGCCCAGGATCTTGGTATCCCAGACAAATACAATCATGAGTAGGTTGGAGATGTCAAGTACTCAAGTTTTTACATTGATGAACTTTGGTTTTGCTGTGATTTTATTATAATTATTTCCTGGTTATTCCATGTTGGAGTCTAAAAGTAATTTAATTTATCTGTACTCTAAAGAAGCCCAGATTTGCATAGCTTTGGATATTTTACAGACTTTGACTATTTTAAAGAGAATGAACATTTGAAGTGTTTGAGTTTTTAAAGACTGTGGGACTTTTAAAAGTTGGGATGTTTTATATTGTGATATTGATATTAATGTGAGATCTTGTAAACAGGTAAAGTCACAGATAAAAAAAAAATCTGTCTCTTCCAAAATTCATGTGTTTCTGAGCTGTAAGACCCAAGCAGAATGGGAAGGGTTGACCCGTGTCTTGATGATTCCAGCTCTAGGCAGTCCATCAGATTCCTGCCTCCCACTGCACCCCATTCAGACCTCTCCGTATCCAGTCATCTACTGGATACTAATTATTGATTTTGCATGTGTTTCAGGACTGCCAGTTTTGAACCAGACTATAGGAATTTTTTTTTAAAAAAAATTATAATAGATTCTTCTCTCATATAATACATCATCGCAGCCACATTTTCCCTAAACCCACTCCTCCCCACCCCCCTCTCCCTGAGATACAATTCACTCCTCCCAGCTCCTCCCCACCCCCTCTCCCTGAGATACAATTCACTCCTCCCAGCCCCTCCCCACCTCCTCTCCCTGAGATACAATTCACTCCTCCCAGCTCCTCCCCACTCCCTCTCCCTGAGATACAATTCCTCTAGCTGAAAAGAGCAAACTTCAAAGAGACAACAAGCAAACAAGACAAACCAAGATACAATATGTCAAGACAAACACCCTCATATGGAGGTTGAGCAAGGCAACCCAACAGGACGAAAAGAGTCTCAAGAGTGGGCAAAAATAGGAAACATGTTTTCTAAACCATTTAATTTAATGGAATAAACTGGCTTAATAGTTTGAATGTACTGCTATTTATTTAGTAATAGTGTTTGTGACAAGACTGAGAAAGTCTTGGTTTCCAAAACACAGGTAACTTAAAAGGATAGATAGTACATATCAACAGAGAACATTCCCTGGTACTTATTCTCTTAAGTTAATCAATTGACACAGAATTAAGTGAAATCATCACTCATAACAATACCTCAGGTCATCCAAAATGACAGACATATTTCGGAGCTTTGGAGTGCACATGTCAAAGTTCTCAGTTTGTTTCAATTTTAGTCTGGCTTTTAAATTAATAAAAAATCTATCTATCTATCTATCTATCTATCTATCTATCTATTATCTATCTATCTACTATCTATCTATCTATCTATCTATCTATCTATCTATCATCCTATCTATCATCTATCTATCTGGTTGCACTTTTTTGAAGTAGATGTTGCTTTGAAAGGAGATCTTATTTGGAGATGTGTTATCATAGGAAAGATTTTAATCTCAATTCCTTAATCAGATAACTATCATTGGATAAAACACTTAACTTGTTAAGATCTCTTTCTGGGCTAGTGGATGGTCCTTAGGGTCTCATTTGGTTGCAAATCTTGTAACTCTATGAATATCTAGTCATTTTGGAATTCAAATGTACATCGTACTGGAAGGCAGGAGTGATTTTAAACATGGTGTCATTTGTGGGTCATTTTGTTGTTGGTGAGAGCAGAGCCAGGATGATTGAACAAAGAGAGATAATAATGTCATTTTTCAAAGTCTTAACTCCTCTCCCCAGTGTAAACTATGACAGGGAGACTTCATATGACTGTGGGAAAACCAGATTACTGTTCGAGGATATCCTGCTATAACTGTACAATACAAAAGTGCAGGAGAGCAGAGTAGGAAGCACAGAATTCGAAGCCCAGCCCGGGCTCATGCTTCAATATCTGAGTTCAGCATGTATCTTCAAAATGCTCATTCCACAACTCTTCACTTACATGAAACTAAAATACAAGAATTTGCAGGCTAAATAATGAAAGCCATGAACACATTCAAGTGAATCTTTATGTCTGCTTTTTGCATTGATTTGTAGTTTATTTTCAGACATACCTAATAGCAGTAATTAGACTTAAATGACATTATAAAATTAATTTGAAAATTATATGGTGTTTGAAAATATCTTTTTATTAAGGGACCACATAAAACCTCTGTCCCATAAAACAGAAATAAATTTGGAAAAAAGTCACAGTTTCTATGTAATGATGACTTCATTTGGAAATCGTGTTAATGGATTTTACAGATTATAGTCTTACGATTGACCACTGTCTTTTGTTTATGTTAGCTAAGATATGATGCTATATTGTTTGAGTCACTTATACATTGCACAGATTCTATCTGATGTATAATTTTTTTGAGAATAGCAGGATATGCAATTCCTGCACATCAATATTAGCTGACAGCCTGCCTTATCTCTGCCTTACAAAAGAGTGAATTGATATTTTATTATTTATTACATCGTAAAGGTAAAAAGGTGAATTACGGGCGATGTAATGATTCTTGAAAGCAGTGAATTGGGGTTTTAAAAGCTCCTATTGATTCTGTATTGTGTGGGCTCTACCACACTGTGATAGCTCCCCGAAGAATGGCTCTTTCGTCTTCACAGTATTCAGGCATCAAAGCAAAGAAAGCATTCACGTCCACTGCTGATTCATGTGGACACCATTATCAGCATTTAAAACTGACAAAATGGGAGCACATGTTTGTTTGTTTGTTTGTTTCTTTTATTTTGTTTTTTAAAATTTACTTAATATCTTTCTGTGTCTGTCTACTTGCATTTGACACATGGAGTTAGGCGAATCTGAAGAGTGTGAAGAGCTTGTTGTTCCTATCGGAGAGCCTTCTGCTGCCTAGATGCTGAGATGAAGGCACGGGAATCTTGTTTCGTCTCTATAAGTTCAAAAGTATCTAGGTTCCCAACGCTGTTACACAAGTGGACAAATTATTAATTCTTTGTAAATATCGTGTTCTAAACACACATTTTTCACATCAGAGGATTGCTACTGGAGGAAAAAACGGCGAACCCTCAGGAGCGACTCATAAGTGAGAATACTCCAAGAGCCAGAGACACAGAGAGTTGGTATGGGGATGAATGGGACACGCCTACCTTAAACTACAGCACGCAAAACTTCCGTATTATTTTTGTTTTATTCATACCACTTGAGAAACTGTGATCAAAATCAAAATAAGGAAACGGATGAGGTGATTGTTTATGAATGGAGGGGACAGGAAGATGAATCAATTACCTATAAATGGAGGGAACAGGAAGATGAGTCAATTACCTATAAATGGAGGGGACGGGAAGATGAGTTAACCAGTAGAGTACAAGGAGTTGATCACAAATTTCTGGCATTCACATGAAAAGTCAGGCTTAGCAATAAACCTGCCATCCCAGCACTGGGAAACCAGAGATAGTAGAATTCCTGTGTCCTATTAGCCAGCTCGTGTAGCTGAACAATCAAGCTCCAGATTTGGTGGGAGACTGTTCTATCCCAGATAAAATAGACAATGATGGTGGAAGACATTCAAAGAGGACCCCTGGTCTTAGCATCACGCGCAGCGAACACGCACGCACGAACGCACAGAGAGAGGGGGGGAGGGGGAGAGGGGGAGAGGGGGGGAGAGAAAGAGAGATTTCACAACATCTCACATGACATACCATACCATAAGAAACTCACAGGTCGTTAATCCTCGGTGGTACTGGGAAAGTCCTTTGTAGTAGTCACCACTAATCGCTTAGTTATTCTGATTTTCCTACCTGGTCTATACCATGCGTCTCTTCCCTAGTCCCAATTCCTGATGAGCAATCTCAGACTTGCTCATGTCCTCTTTCCTCTCTAGGTCTGCTTTCCCAGATGCCACCCATTGCAGATGACATCCTGGTCAGTCCCCTGGAGTTGCTCAAGCCCTTCGCTTATTCTTCTGCGCCAGCAGCTCTCTTCTGCCCCCTTCTGTCAGAAGTCTGTACTTGCACATTTGGGCCCAGACAACTTGAGTCATTCATACAGTATGAATTTATTGAATGGTAGAAAGTTCTAAGTACTGCTCCAGTAAATAAACTCTGAAACAATAACATGTACTTTGATAAGAGTTTAAATCCGATCTTCACCTCAGGCTGCTTCATTTTAAAAGGAGAAACTCTGAGCTCTTCACATCAAGCATATGAGATAACCCTTGCATTGAGCCATGGTGCTGTAAAGTATAGCCATAAAAACTTCGACTCAGATCAGCCCTGCTGGAGAGCATTCAGTTGGACTCACATGAGTGTAAAGGTGACGGGTACTGCTCCATGAGAGTATCTTTCTTACTCTTAGGAAGTCTTGGAGGTAAGTCTGTCCTGGACATACAGAATGATTATTTTTCTCATTTCTATCTTCAGATAAGGTAATGACTCAGTTTTTCAGGGTTAGGAAGTGGACACGGCTACTTGGGAGTCATCATTTGTCCTTGCTTGTTTCTCTGTTGTTGACTAATATTAACTTGGTAAAGGAAAGGGTTAATGTCACTCATAGGTCATAGTCCATCATGAAGCCAAGCTCAGGCAGGAGTTCGAGGTAGGAGCTGAAGCAGAGACCCTGGAGAAACGTAACTTACTAGCTGCCTCTCCCCAGTTTGCTCAAGTGCCCTTTAAGACTAGACCAGGATGCCTACCTAGCGAGCACCCACAGTAGGATGATTTCTCCCACATCAGTTAGCAATAAGAAAATGCTTCACAGACATGGACACAGGCCAATCTGATGCAGGCAATTCCTAAATTTAGATTTCCTCTTCCCAAGTACATCTAGGCTTGTGTCAAGCGAATGAAAATCTAAGCGGCACACCACTCCAGCCAACGCTTCATTAGTAGCCAAATTGCTTCCTATTCTAAATGGAGAGGACACTGATTTTTAAATTATTCTGTTAAGAGTAGGCATTAACCCAAATATGGGTTCTTCACTTCCCATGTTGGGAAGTAAAAAAAAAAAAAAAAAAACAAACCTTCAAATTTTCCCAACCCAAAGCTTTCTGTTTATTTCCTCTCATTGGCTGTCCTATTCATAGTATTTCCTATTAAAATGTCCTGAAGAGGATCACTTGTCTGAAATGTGTTCACTTATGTCAGGTATCATGTCCCAGCAATGAAAGATGGAAGTTCCATAACCCTTTGGGTCCGAGAGACATCCTATGCTTATCCCATACTCATCCTTCCACTGGAGAAGCTCCATAGTAACCATAAATCCATTTCCTCTCACACGGATGCTGGTCGTCATGGTGGTTTGCATCGCAAGACTGTGTGCTCATAGTACAGCATCTGGTGAGATGACCTTTGGACAATGATGGGTGGACACAGTGGGGGGTAAGGGAGAGCTGCTGGCGGCATAGAAAGTTATAGGACTTGCTAAATGGAGGGTTGGTTATATGAGAGTGGAATAGGGAAGACTCCTCTAAGGCCTGGGTGAACAGGGTGAGATACTGACTTTAGCCTTAAATAAATACCTGGATTTTGGAGAAACAGTCATTGGGCCAAGTGAAAAGACGCTGATGGCTGTTGGGTTCCCATTTCTCCCTCTCCCCTCTCTTCCTCCTCCTTCTCCTCTTTCTCCTCCTCCTCTTCCTCCTCCTCTTCTTCTTCTTCTTCTTCTTCTTCTCTCTCTCTCTCTCTCTCTCTCTCTCTCTCTCTCTCTCTCTCCCTCTCTCTCTCCCTCTCTCTCATTTGTTTATATTTCAGGACGTTGCTTTTGTCAAAGGAGTTTAAGCTTCAGTCTTTGAAATTTAACTAAAATATTCCACACAGAACGCTCCCTAACACAATGCTAATAACCACCTACCTTCAGAGCCATGCGATTTTAAAACACAATTACATTTTTTCCTGCTTCATCTGTCCATGCTTTATGATTCTTTAATATTTGCTTGTTCTCAAAGGGTGATGATACCCTTAAATCCCTTTATTTGTGTTCATCTCCCCTTTCTATATTTCCACGAGCTTGTCTCTGAGAAACCAGCAGTCCGTCTGGCATTCATATTCTTCTCTGTCCCTTCTATCTCTTCTTGAGTTGATAGGAAGAGAAACGGGCTTCATGATTGGTTTTTTTATCATCACAATGAGAAAGGCTACCCTCCCAACAACTCCTTAGGAAACCGACATAGCTGTAATTCTGTGGGCTCATAAACATGACATTGATTTACAGCTTCATCTGAAGTCACCGTGGCCTTTCACAGGACTCCACTTCTCACAGTGTGACAGCAGGTGAGGGACTTAGTGAGGCAGCAGATTTCCCTTAACAATCTCTTATCATTTAGAATGAGTCTGGATATTCTATTGTAACTTTTAATAGCCTTTTCAAAAACAAAATTACTTTTTATCCTTTGGAGACATCCGTGTTTCAGCTCAAGTACCAAACCTGAGATTATTTAGCATTCACTCATTTTAATAATGCATATTAAGAAACAACTTCAAGGTAAGAAAACAATGAGGCTCACGGAGGAGTCCCGGCTGGAGTGTTTCAGGAAACATCACAAAGTATATCCACCATTAGCGCTTTGATAAGAGTCTGTTTAGTGAAGGGCCAAGCATCCCTGTCTCACTGCAGTCCCATGTTAGAGGAAGCACTCTGCCTCTTAGATTAGATGCTTAAAATGGAATGAGTAAGAAATCTAATGTCAGCTCCCAGCAGGTTTCTATGAATCTCGAACCCTTTAAGGGTAAGAATGATATCAATATGAAGAACTCAACTTGAAGCAGAAAACATGATTCTGCAAAATGGTGTTGGTTTCACATTGTTCAGTTAATTAGTATTCTAACACAGCAAGTGAAGCAATTGGATAATGTGTCACACATTTTAGGACTATTTTTATTATATTTAATTATTTATTATGCAATATAATATATTTATAATATATTATATAATATATAACATAATAAATTATCCTCTTTCTATTATATTACTGGGCCATTCATACTTATACTTCTTTTCTCTTTAAAGATTTATTTTATATATGAGTACTCTATCTGCATGTACACTTGCATATCAGAAGAGGGCATCAGATCCCATTATATATGGTTGTGAGCCATCACGTGGTTGCGGGAATTGAACTCAGGAACTCTGGAAAAGCAGCCAGTGCTCTTAGCCATTAATCCATCTCTCCAGCCCCCCACACTCATAATTCTTAAAAACTTGTGCTATGAGTTTGGATTTATAGAGTCTATAAAAGGAAAGGAAGGACAAACAGCATGGAGAAAATACTCCAGGCTCAGCAATAGGTGGTAATGGGGAAATATTGAATAATCTTTTCAGTAATTCTTGTTCCTCTGCTGTGGATGCTCTAAAGTTGTGCTTAGGAAAGCCTTAGCAGTCTAGGACTTTTGATCAGAGAGAATCTGACCCCAGATGCCTTTGCTTGACATTTATATCACATAAAAGCATTTTTATAAACCCACATCCTTCTTAAATACCCACAGTTCCACAGATATATTGTTTCTGGAAGTCTTCATTGAATAAACACAGCCACAAAATCTATTGCCCATCTACAACCCTGGCTAGATTTACCTTGGTATTTAATAACAGAAAATGAAGGGTTTGAAAAGTATGGCAGTCAATGCGCTCATGGGTAGAAGTGCTTTTTCTTCTGGGCAAGATGACTGACAAGGGGCTGTCAAGTGTGGGATACAGAGAAAAGAAGAGTCAGGATAAAAAAAAATAGGATGTATTCTACAGAGTGACGGGGGTGGGGGAGGGAGAGAATACTTTAGAAATCACAAGTAGTAGGCTACCTGACACTGGCAGAGAAGAAGCCAGTGATCCAAGGAAACCAGTCCAAGACAACCAGCTCCAACTATGTGAGGTAAGGGTAGTCCTGATAGCCTTGGTGAAAAAGACTGGTGGTCTCATGCTCAGGATAAGTACAAAGCCATAGGAGCCCCCAGTCAGCTGTACATGTGTTGGATAGGTTATCAGTAGATAGGAAACACACATACACACACGTGTGTGTGTGTGTGTGTGTGTGTGTGTGTGTGTGTGTGTGTGTGTG
>NW_021604792.1:1971080-1976080 GCF_004785775.1 Grammomys surdaster
GTGTGTGTGTGTGTGTGTGTGTGTGTGTGTGTGTGTGTGTGTGTGTGTATGTGTATGTGTATATATTTATCTTTATTTGAGGAACAGAGGCCAGGGACTATCTTAAAGCAGAAGTTATATTCTGAAAGTGATCTAACCTAGGAGGGGAGGGGCTGAGAACAAGCAATAACCACCAGTCATTTTGAGTTTAACATGCCAGGACAAGAGTCTAATAGGGCAGAAGATGGCTCTCAGACAAACAAGAAATAAAAGTTATTAACAGTCCAGTTTCCAAAGTGCTTTCAGTTCCAGCTACAGATGATCAGTCTATAGGAGAATCCAGCTAATGCCTGCTAGGCTGGCTCTTCTCTCTAAGCTGTGCTAGTCTAGCTGCTCCCCCAAAATGTGCTAGTCTACCTCCTCCACAGCGGTGCTAGCCTAGCAACCTCAGTTCCATCAGTCTAGCTCCCCATCCAGCCAAAACTAAAAGTTAGAATAGAAAACTACTAACAGCCTAGCTTGCCTAGGGACGTGCAGACATAACGGAGTTATGCACCTGATAAACTTTAAACAGTGTAAAACAGAGAGAGACATGAACTAAGACAGGGACCTGCTTAAGACATGGACAGATGTACAGCACAGTGGGAAGGGAAGACTCGTGTGACATGTTTTTCATCCAGTGAAGAAAGGAAGGGAGAGACTTGACTTTAAAAATTTTTGTGTTCAATCTGCATACCTGCCATTCTGGGCTGATACTGGTTTTGCAAATTTATCAAGTACGCAGCTTTGCTCTCCATATGTAAAGCCTCCCATTCTCAGGGTGTGAAATGAGGCTCCATGCTTCTCTCAGAGGCAGTTGTAGGTAGCAGAAAGGTCAGATGTTGACAAGCTGAAAAGTGCAAGACTTGGGTGGTTTGACTCAGGCAGTGAAGGATACTGAGAAAATGCAAGCCCTTCCTTGGTTGCAGGGAGCAGATCTCATCAACTGAGAGAGACACTGGAGATTGACAACCCCCCCAGCCCCCTCCCACAAAGGCCAGCAGGAAGATGAGCCTTCAGAGCTCTCTCTGTGAAGCCTCAGAACGCTGGAACTCTGCAGTGTTTCACAACCCACAGCTGCTTTCTCTAGCCCTGATTCATACCTCTTGTCTCAGAAGTCAGCTGGGCTCTCTGCCTGCACAAATCTTAGTGCTCTGCTTGCTTTCTATACTAATACATGTGAGAAGCACTCTCCTCCAGAATAGAGGCCATTCCAGGGGAACAAGCTGGCCAGACTCAGAAGAGATAATATCCATCAAATTCACAGATTGTAAAGCCACCTGTGGCCGCAGAGGCTGATGGTAATCAAAGAAGGGAAGACAGCGGTGAGAAGTTATCTCTGGTAGACCTTGGAGACATGGTCAATACAGTCTAAGCGCGGTCACAAACCACAGGAAAGACAAATGTCCACAAGCACAACTATACCCCCTCCCCTGAATTTCAGCTGAAGTCTTTTTTTATTGCACAGAATTTTTTATTACACAGAAATGACCTGTTTCCAAACATTATTAAATTTTTGGTTTTTTTTCTCTTTTTTTCTATACATTTATTTTTGTTCTTTTTTTTTTTTAATAGCTGGAAGTAATTTTATTTTATGTTCCTTAAATTTTTTTTATAATTAAAAACCTCTTATTCCTTCTGTCTATCCATCTTATTTTGATTATAGATTCTTTCATCGTTGGCTGGTCTTTTCCCCTTTAGATTGTTCTTTCCCCTTTTCTTGTTTCACATTTAATGTGTGAACCTCACCGTACTGCTTTTGTGTGGCGGTTTTGGAATTCTGGTCTTAGTTTTCCCTTCTCATAGTCACCTAGCCTGCTTTGGAGCTTTCTTACCACTGGGGACATTCCCTTCTCTCTTTTAATCTCCTCGCCGTCTCTCGATCTTCTCTTTCCTCTTCGTACAGCTGTTTCCAAACACCTTCTCTTCCCTTTACCACGCTTTTCTTCTGCTTCTCCCCTTTGTGTGGCTTGTCTCCTCCCTTTATTGCGTTCACCACCACTCCTTTACTCACCAAGAGTAATTTGTAGACACTCTGTCATAGTCTCCCCATTGTCCAGTCCATGGCCCTTGGTGATGTAATGGTGGACTTTAGTTGATTTTAGAGTGTAATCCTTTACATGGCACAATTCACTGTTGATGCCAAGACAGCCACTCAAGGGCTGAGCTCACAGATGTCAAGCTAAGCCAAGTGTCAAGTGATGAACTCCCAAATGTTTTCTGATAAAAAGTGATCCATGAACTGAGAGAGAGAGTACTAACAAGTTCATAGATTCAATCCAGGGTTTGATAGGAAAGTCAGCAACGTGGAAGAAGAAGTCAGAGGATGTTACACTATGAGAGAAAGTAGGCAGCACAGAGGAAAACTTCAGCAAGGAAACTTAGATCTCGATTAAAACAATAAAACAAATACAAATGTTAACAGTGGAAAGCTCACTGTATGACGCACAGAGCCAGTAGTAGGAAACATGGTTGCTAGATGCCACTGAAGTAATCAAAACTCTTCTCACAATTCAGAACCCTGAACTGGATGGATTCACTGTTGAGTTTGACCCAACCTTGAAGGGAAAGAGGTGATATGTATACACCTCAAGGTGTTCCACAAACTAGAAGAAGGAAGGTAACGGAATGGACTCCACAAGCCAGTATTAACCCAACAACAGAACTGGACTTTGACAACCCAAATCAATATACAAAACAAGGACAACCTCCCTGATGAACACAGATGCATAAAATTCTTGCATATTGCATCTACTTGTGGAATGTGTGTGTGCATGTGTGTGTGTGTGTATTGTGTAACTGTGCACGTAGAGATGTGATTATGAAAAGAAGGAAGAGGTCTAAAGGTAAGAGGGGATAGAAAATGGGGAGATAAAATACATGTGATATGAGAAGAGAATGGGGAGGGTTAGTGGAGGACCACCGAAAAGGGAGGCAGAGGGATGAGGGAGAGCAGCAGAGGGAAGAAGGGAATGAAACAGAAACAAAGAATACTGATGCTGTATGTGAAATTGTCATAAAATCCGTTCCTTTGTATGCTAACATGAAGATATGAACGAAAGAAAGGAAAAATGAAGAAGTCTTCTAAGAAAATATGAATTAGTTGTGTTAAGCAGATGGGCTTATGTAAGTGTTTTGAGAGGCCTATACCAAGTTTGAAGTAGAGTTGTAAACATAAAACCACCAAGATTCAAAGTTAGTAGAATTTTAAATCGATGTGAATAGCAATCCTAGGTAAAGGGATCTCCTCCGTACCCTGCTGAATGAAGCAGGTGACTTAACGGGACCCGGACCTGTGCCAGTCTTACCAGTACAGACGGTGAGCCACTCGAATACTTTGCAAGGAACGACGAAGCAGGAGTAACACCAAGGGACTTTCGAGATTCCACTCAAACTTGACAGCCTGCAGTGAGAGGCAAGGAATACTTTGGTTATTGTCAAATAAATAAATAAATAAATAAATAAATAAATAAACAAACCTCACCACCAGCGCCAGCACCAGCAGAACCAGCGCCAGTGCCACTACAACAACAAAAAATAGACTACTGAGGAATAAAGAGGCTTCAGAAAGAGATATGGGAAAATAGCATGAGCTTTACAATGGAGTATTAATAATATGCTTGACAGTTTATTAATTGTTACATGATAACAGCAAACACGACACAACTTGTCTTTGCATGGTCTTATTTATGCTTTTGGAGTATAGGAAGATAAATGAAGGTAAGAAGTTGGTAAAGTTCAACCATGACCCAGAGGAGAATCAGGGTACAAAAAGATCACCATCAGTGTTTGTGACCGATAAAATGGTATTATTAAGCCCTAGACAGTTTTACTTACTCGGGGATCCAATTGATTCCCGCTTGCAACCGCAACAGAAACCATCACCTGACACATCACTATTAATCTGCAGGCACCGAGGCTTTGCTTAAAAATTCAAAACTGATGGTGCCACCATAAGCCATTCCTAAAGCTCTCCTTCATCTCTCTTGTAAACAGCTCCTGAGGGCTCACTGATCTGGTCAGAGACACAGACAGCAACGGCAGTCGCTGATGTCCTTAGGGACCTGATTGAGACATCTACCTGGCCTCTGTAGAGACATGACTGTCCCCAGTCTGCACATGCGTCTCATTACCCTCACAGTAATCTGAATATATGAAAATGGATATCAAGGTCTCTTCCTAAAGATATTCATGTCTTCTTTTTAAGTTTGTTTGTCACATACATACATACATACATACATACATACATACATACATGTTCTTTCTCTCTCAGACACACATATATACATGTATGCATGTTCTCTCTCTCTCAGACACACACACAGACACCCACCCCCCACCACCCCACCACCCACGCACACTCACACAGAAACAGAGGCAGAGAGACAGACAGACAGACGGATAGACAGACAGATGAAGGTTTAAGACAGGTTTTATGCTACAGTCCAGTTAAAAATGGAAAGCAAGGCTATTCATTCCCACACACAAACCTGAAGGAACTCCTCAGTGTGCTGTGCACTCCAAGCACAGGAAAGTATATCAATCTGTGAGGTGTCAGAGTGGGGTGATTTCAGCAAACTTACAGAACTGGTGCAGTGTGTGTAGAGTGACCTTGAGAGCCTTGGCAAACTGCAGCCAAGGGCTCCTTTCTCTAGGATGCTCATGCTGGGCTGACTTGGTCATGTGCTTTATTTATGCTGTAAACATGGGTGTGTAATATGGATGCTGAGGCAGGATCTGGTCCAGAATTTACTTCTGTGTCTGGATTGATTCATCTGTTCCCATGTTTCTTCGGGAACCCAGTAATTTGAACTCGCTTGGCTTCCTTGCCTACAAACTCATTGCCTTAACACTAGTTAATGACAGGATCTCCTTCCCATATGAATCATACAGCACAGAGGCAATCTTTTTGGCACATCAGCACAAACTTTGTTCTTGGAGTCTATCTGCATGGTTATGACAGTAGTTTACTGTAACCTTGA
>NW_021604792.1:1981080-1998301 GCF_004785775.1 Grammomys surdaster
TCATAAATTGATTGAGCCCATCCTTGGTGTGACACGTGCATTTTCACCCATGTGTACACTATCATCTCTGCTTGGAACATGTTGACTTCTTTTCCTTCATAGCATGGGTTCAGATGATGACCCGGTATACACATAGAAGTTGGGTACAGGACAGACATCTATAACCGTAGCATATCTGGGATAGTGGTGAATAGAAAGAGTGCTGGGGCTTGTTGGTCAGACAGCCCAGCTGAATTGATGGGATCCAGGGTCAGTGAGACACTCTGCTCCAATAGGAGAGAGAGAGGGAGAGAGAGAGAGAGAGAGAGAGAGAGAGAGAGAGAGAGAGAGAGAGAGAGGGAAAGAGAGAGATTGAGAGATTGAGCAAGACACCTGATACTGACCTCTGGTATCTATACATGCATACATAGACTATTGCACCTGCACATACAAAATGTGTGTATGCACACACACAAAATATGTATATACATACATACATACATACATACATATATACACACACACACATAAATGGGCATTGGACTCCTTAGAATGTGACTATTTTAATAATAATTTATTCATCCTCTAATTTACTTCTGGTCACTTGTGATTAGCTAATAAGATTTTTTTATGATTAAAAAATGTGTCCCCATTCTTCAATGAGAGATGGAATTAACTGAGGGAAACATTTATTGCATCTGTTCTTATTTCTGGGATTTAGCATCATGCTCTCTGAAGTGTAAGTGATTAATCAAAATGCATTGATAATGATAAAAAAAACAGTGCTGGGGATATATAGAGAAACAGATTATTTCTTGCTGTGCCCTGAGATCATTTAAATTGGTTGCAACAGGTTTAATTCTGCAAATACCACCCACACAAATTTCATACTTTTTTTCTTGTCTCTTGTCAAAAGGATAAGAAAAAAGTAAATCCGAAGCCATCAAAAAAGAACTTTTTCCAAGGTCCCCAGGCAGAAGGAAACAAAATGTATTCATACCGGTACAGTAAAGTGGAAAAGGAAAATTATACATGCATTTTCAGGGAATCATGTTTTCATTTTGATGGAGGGATTTTTTTTTTTTATTTATTACCTTTGTTGACGTTCAGAAAGAAATTGGAAGAGAAGTTGGAAATATCACATGATATCTTGGAATATGACTAAGGACTCACTTGACATTCAAGTGTATCCAAGTATCGCTTGCATTTGACTATTTTAGGAAGAGTGGACCACCTCAGGAGATGCTTGTGATGTTGTTGATGTTTCTAAACAAGGGTTCTTTCACACAGTGCTGGCAGAACAGGACAGGTTTTAAAACAGATAAAATTCTTTTAAGTTGTGCTTTCTTTTGATATAGCAATTTAAATTTTGGTAATCAATCCTAAGGGTATAATAAAAGATGTACATGAAGACATGTTTATGAAAAACATTGGAAATACTATCTATGCCTAATACTAAATATGTTATGAGAGTCTGGGAGGTTATATACAGACAGCAAGCATAACAATGGAGTATTTGATAATCCGAAAGTGCTATATATTAGTATAACATTAGTTTTTAGTTATCAAAGTAATAGGTTTCACTATGTCATTTCCATATATGGGCATACTATATTTTTACTATCACTGCCTTTAACCTACGTCTTTCTCTTTGAAAAAAAATTAGTATGTATTGATCCATTATTCTTAATAAAAAGATAGAAGGTATCAAAAATATTAATCCAAATACTTTAAGGGAAATTTCACACATGAGTTTAATTCTCTAACCTAGTTACAATTTTTCAAGCCTACTAAAACTAATATCTTTTAAAGGAATATCCATCCAGGAAATCAATGAAGCTATGTGAATAACTATGAATTCATTACTAGAACTGGAAGAAACATCAAATATTATGCTCTTTTAAAGAAGGAATGTCATTGTGTGGGAAAAAGTGGGCATCCTATTTTCTAGTTAATTTAGAATATTCTTCTGACATAATAGTTCTCTGGAGAACGGAGGCTTGTTTTCTCATAGCCCCCCAAGTCAGGTATAGATCAATAGACAAACATGTTCTGCAAATCCTGGCATTTCTTCCCTTCAATGTCTGAAATTATTTAAACATTCTATAGGGATTTAACTGCTGGTATTTCCTACTCAGGAGCTCATTCCTTAATGAGGAGAAGGTTCCCCATGTGGGATCTGACTTTGGTTTGATATTTACAGACCAAAATGTCACATGTAACAGAAGACCTGTAGCCAATTTGAAATTTCCACAAGCCAGGTTATACTGAATTTCCAAATGATTCGACCTTTTGACATACATACATGATCCTTACTGGGAGCTAGGTGGTACCTTAGGTAATTACAATACCCCCGAGGCTGCTAATTAATGCAGGAATAAGCATTCATGCTTATGGTTTGGCTCTTCACAAAAGTACTACTGGGAGACACATCGGGGTGACTTATCTCGCTAATTCATAGTAAGTGTCCTTATAATTGATTAATCAGAGAATAAATGCTCACAATCTCGTAACTGAAATTCTGGTGTGAAGTATAAAGATCTAGGTCTATGGCATGCTTGTCAGGAAGGAGGTCATGAAAGATGAGGAAAGCTTTTCACTTACGGGAAAAAAATAGAAGTTGCTTCTTGATGCAGTGATAAAGCATCAGGAACAAGAGGGCATTATATAGGGAAGAGTTTATTTCAGCAGATAGAGAGAAAGTCTACAAGGGTGGATAAGGCCCGCCATGACTGGAGGATGGCACAAGAAACTGAGATCAAATCTGAACCCCACAGAGTGTGTGGGCGAGTGGAGAATCTGAAGTGAGGCTTTAAACCATCAAAACCTGCCTGCCCACAGTGGCGTACTTCCTCTAGCCAGGTCATGCCTCCTAAAGCCTCTACACCTTTCCAAATATCACCACTAAATAGTACTCAAGCGTTTGAACACCCAGGACCATAGAGGACATTGCTTACTCAAAGCACTGCAGCAAATATGTCTGAAATCTGGGTTAAAACCAATCCTCCTCTTTGGTTTGTGATCCAGTGTTTAATTGGCCTCTGAACTAAACTAAAGTGGTTTCTCTGGTATTTACTAAAAGATTAGCACTCTTAGCCAATATCAATGCAACTCTGCACAGTGATAGCTAAGACATGAATTAAATATCAGATACAGTCCATTGCCCTCATAACATAGGAGCCAAAGGAGATAGCCCTCCAGGACCAAGACCACTTAGGCTAATGGGAAGAACACAGCCACGTGGGAGACTGGAAAAGTGAAGAACTCAGTGGAGCTGAGTCATTTCAGGATGCACACTTTTCAAAGGAATTCTAATGACAGATGGCTCAGGTGCAGTGACAGAGCTCATAAATGGGCAGGAACAGGACCAAGGGCTTGGGCAACAGTGGCTCGAGGTGAAGGCAAGAACAGACCAGAGGTCAGGACTTGTTCATAGCTGACATCTCCAACTTTGGGCCTCAGGATACTTTACATTCTAAAAAATAAATTATTGGAGTCTTCAAGAAGTGCTTTTTAAAAATAATCCAATTATATTTATCAGTAGCTATAGTAGAAACAAAGTTAAGATAGTTAAAACATTCATTATCTTATTTAAATTACACTAATAGTCCTCTTATCCCATGTTAAGATAGACACTGTAGTTCTGCCCAAAAATGTCATGCTGAAAAGTAGAAAATATTTAGTCAGGAGAGTGACAATTGCTATACATTTTTGTGCATGATATTTAGTGTCTGGCTTAACAGAAGATAGCTGGGTCCTTTTTTCTACATTTACATAAAATTTCTTGCAATGTTGAAGTCATATAAACTGGGGAAACTTCACCCCTCCCTTCATGAGTGTGATAAAAAAATGATTTTCAGATTACTATGACATCAGCTTTGTATTTGTGGCAGGTCTGCTTACATTTTGGGGACTTTAGTCCTCACTTGGACAACCTCTGACATGCAAGACAGTATCTTGTATGATTGCTGTGCATTCACAAGGAAAGAAATCAGAACCTCTGATCTGCGTCTGAGACAGCAGTATATGGGTTCATGCAATTATACAACATTTTTCTCTGTTCCCAAATCTTTTGATCTCTTTCTTCCCCAGCAGCCTGTTGGACTATTATAGGGGACTCAAGCCACCTTCAACAAAAATGGTGAGCTCATGAAATAGTCCTTTGATAGAAAATGTATCTTCTAACTTTTCCCGTCCGACTTATTTTTGTCATCTACAGTCTTTTATTATTTTACCCTCATCCTTGTCCTCATCTCCCCTGATCCTTTCTAACTCATGATATGCTACAGGAAAATATTTTGCTAAAACTTGTAAAAGCACTGTTTGAAAGCGAAATGGGACACGACAAATATCAACCTTTAAGAGAAAAAGCAGCTTTGAGTAAACGGAAAAGCAAAGAAATCTGAGATCAAATTTCGGCGTAAAAGAAATGTCAAGCTTTCAGAATGCACAGCGAGAAATTGTGGAGAATGCCACAAGGCTATTCACAGCTAAGAGCTCCCGTGTCAGGCTGGAATTAGGAATCATCAGAAGGAGAGTGTATTTCTCCAGGAGGTTTTGAGTCTGATGAACACACTCTGCATCAGCTCAGGAGAAAAATGCCAATATGAATGTCTGTGCTGTGTTTCTGATAGGAAAAGCGATAGGATCTGACAGGTTTGTTTTATTATTCCAGGAAAAATGATGAATGAGGATTCTTACAGTGATTGAGTTCCTCTGCATACTGAATAATGCATGTTCCTTCAAGGAGCTTTGTGTGCTGACAGAATATCAGAAGCCACAAAGACTTGGAAAGCACGTGCAATCTTCTCATGATGTACTAGACGACGTTGGGTCTCAGAGCTCAAGATGTTTTCCCAAGGACATCTGTTAACATGGAAACCAGAACCCAAAATGTGGAGACCAAGAAGGGTAGGCTTATCATTTTCTAAGGAAGGCCTTTCGATCTTTGGACTAGAAATTCTCATGTCCACATATAAAATCAAATGACTAGCTTGGATATCTTATTTATTATATTCTAAATGGATCAATGTTGACTTAACAATGGTGTGGCAATTTGAATGAGAAATACCGCCCCTCCCATGTACTTGGTCCTCAGTAGTTGGCACTGTTTGAAGAGGTTATGGAACCTTTATGAGGTGGAACCTTGCTGGGGGAAGCACATTACTGAGGGGAAGGCTTTGAAGATTCATTTCTTTACAGTACTTCTTGCTTTCCCTGTTTAATATGTATAGGTGAAAATGTGACCTGTTCTACCCACCAACGCAACGTTTCCCTAGCTACGATGGACTCTATCCCCCTAGAATCATAAGCTAAAATAAACATTTTCTTCTTTACGTTGCTTGTTGTCGTGGTTTCTTGGTATAGCAACTGAAAAGTGAGTAACACGAGGAGTAAGCCATGTAACTGTCGAAGTGGACTTGGGTGCTGGACCAGCCATGAACCAGGAGCAGGGATAATGAATCCCCAAGCCAAGGAGACAAGAAGGCTGTATAAGAGATTCTGTCTAATGGATCATCTATAGACTCGCACAGAGAGTTGAGAATTAACTAACTACATTGTCGTCATGCAAAAGGAATAGGTTTTAAACATTCCCACCACAAAACGATAAGTTGAACATACAGATTAGCTTAATTTAATATTCTATAATTTTAATATATATAATATATAATTAATATAATATATAATTAATATAATAATATATAATTAATATATGATATATGATATATGATTATATATAATATAATATATAATATATAATATATAATATATAATATATAATATATAATATATAATATATAATATATAATATAATATAATATATAATATATAATATATAATTACTATATAATATATGATATATGATGATATATATGATATATATGACATATGATATATGATATATAATATATAATATGTAATATATAATATGTAATATAACATAACAAATAACATATAACATATAACATAATATATAATACATAATATATAATAATATACAATATATATTATATAGTATATATAAATATTTATTAATGCAGGTACCCCATTAACATGTAGTGCTTTGATAGGTCAACTAAAAAGGGAAATCATAAGCATTTAAAAAGCACAAACTTTTCATACTCTGCTCAGTGGTGGTTCTTCTAATCCCATTGCTCTATTTAAGGCCTAATGGTGTTGAATATTTCTCTGAGGCATTTCTCTGTTTGGGTGCTACAGCTCCTTTCCCGGTTTCTCCCAGATCACTCAGCTACTGTTTCCCTGTCCCTTGGTCTTTCTTACTTTGTGCTGCCCTTACAAAGCTGCGCTGTCCCTGTCTTCTAAACATCTGTTTGTCGGTTTCTTCTTTTCTTCTTTTTCCGTGGCTTCCATTAATGTCTAAAGATCTTAAGTCTGCCATTATCCTTCGAGATTTATTCTCCCTACAGAACATTAGATCTCTGTGTGTAAGTGCATACCGGGCAGTTCCTAGAGATCACATGGTAAGGTTTTATGTTGTAAACAAAACCCTTCAGCTTATGCTACGCAGATCCGCTCTTCTTTCAAAGGCCCGTGTGTTGGTCCATGGTGGGCTTGTCAAACATTCGGTATAAGCTTGGATTCTTTATTATCTCTTTTCATTTTGTGGTTTTCTTCTGAAACATTTCTTCAGTCTACTCTGCGGATCGCTACTGGTACCAAGACCAACCTGAGAATAATTTTGCAAGTGGGCTATTTCTAAACCTTACAACCAGCTAATATCCTTGCAGCCCTCTCTTTTTAAAAATGTATTCTTCACGTTATTGCTAGGATTATTCTTTTTAATACAGGTCTGTCAACAGAATTCCATGGACTCTAGTAATAACACCTTATTTTCTACCTAGATCACAAGGAAGGCTCCACACAATCTTTCTTAGGTCAGTGTTTTCAATATTGTATGCCATGCAATTCTATGGTGTTAAATTACTTACTGTCATCTACAATCTCATAGCTACACACAAGCTATCATTCTTGAAGAAATCTTTGCAAAACCTGTAGTCAAGATTCGGTTTCACTGTAAACAAATCCTTACTTTCTGCCTTTCCCTTCTTTGGGCTCATCTAGCATTTATTGCTTTACTTTAATTAAAGTATAACAGAACACATCGAGTGGTGACCTCACAAACCGTGAGTTCTTAGCAACAGTCACCATGGCTTATTTTGTTTCTCTCCGATTAAGTGCACAGCACATATTTTTCTCGATAAGTGGAAAAGCAACAACATGATCTATTGTTGAATTAGATATTTAATTAATAGACTTTTTAATTGTCTCACTATTGTGAATTTTATTCTTCCTACTTATGTTAGCCAAGACTGACGTCATATAAATTAATTTGTACAGTAAACAAGGGAGGGAGTGGCTTTGTGCAAATATTTTAGTAAACTATCCTCACAGGAGAATTGATTTTGTAAGCTATGGCTTGCTTTATTTAATATTGCTTTTTCTTCCTGAAAAACAGTAATTTTACATCACGTGAGGGGACCAAGACTTGGTGCCTTGTCTGCCTTTTATTTAAGTTCCTGATGTAATTTCCTGAGTTGCTTTTTAAGTATAAATCCTCTCACTAAAATGACTTTTCATTGCTTTAGTAACTTATTTGCTGTTATCCACTGGATTCTTGTGCTTTTTGAATTCTTTGTGTTTTGTTCAGAAAAACAGCAGAATTTACCCAGAACCATAGATCTTAGCTCAGGTCTTTGCTGGTATGCCCTTCTCTGATGGAAGGACTGATACCCAGTGGGCATACTGCCAGCCCTCAGTGGTGGAAACATGAGTGCTCAGTGGCCTATTCTAGGTGGATTAAGTGCCAACATGTCTCTTGTTTAGAATAAACACAAATGAACTGGAGAGTCTTCAGGCAGGATGAAGTAAATCGCAGTACACAAACTCTTAAAACTCAAGCTGGAGTAAACCAGTTCTCAAGAGGTTAAACCAAAACAACAACAGATGTTTCAGAGAAGAGAAAATAAAAAGAAGTATAACCTGGAAGACCCTTCTCCTTGTTAGCTCACATAATAAGCACACTCTGTTCTCAGGACAGTCAGCTTTTGAATTTAGAGCCGTGGAAAGGCTCATTTCTGGAAACAGCTTGTCCTCAAGTTCTTTAACAGTTCAGTTAAACCGAGAGTGGGAGTCACAGGATGCTCACAATGGAAACACGCCAACCTTGCTGTGACCTTATCTAGTGCATGATAAGGAGCTGGAAAGCCTGCAATCAGAGCACGATTCACCCAGGTTCTCAGAGTTCAGCTTAATAAGCCGGCCTCTGCTTTGTCAGTAGTTCTCATCTCTGACTATTAAGTCAGATGATTCTTGAGAACACTGCTGAGCGAAGGAAAATCATTTTGAGTGTGATAATATAGCCATTTCTGTTCATAAGTAGGAAAAAAATCCCCAGAATGTTTAAGTGGTATTGTGATTTGAATATGAAATGATTCCCAAAGTTGACCTCAGATCCAATGGAACTAGGGTATTAGTGGTAGAGACCCACTATATGCACGTGTTGGAAACCAAAGCTGGTTCTTTAAGCGCAGTACAGGCTTTTTGCCACTGGAGCTCATGTATTTGGGTTGTTGGCTGGTGGTGATGAGGAAGTGCATCCCTACGGACAGACTTTAGACTTTGTAGCCTGTCTCCACTTTCTCTTCTCTCTCTGTGCTTAGCTGTCAGGTCAGCCTCAAGCTCCTTCAGGCCATGCTTTTTCCAACGCAATTTATTCTATTACCCTGGAACTGTAAACCAAAATAACCCCTTTCACTTTAGTTGCTTTTTGCTGCGGAGATTCTATTACAGCAACCAAAATACCGGTAATGCATAGAGGAAGTAGTACCGCCGCTGTGGTTCATATGACAAGTTCTGTCTGCACCAATGGCCACACCCGATTCTCAGCCCCTCGAGTATTAAGTCATAGGATGATACTCTCTATGAACCTTAGTATTTGTGAATGTAAAATTAGAAAAATAGCAAAGTTTATTTCTCAGAGCTATTGTGGGCCCTGGAAGAAGATAATATTAAGGTCATAAATTCAAAACTTTGACCTGTACACTGAAAATAAGACTCAATAGACTGTCAAGATCTGTTTGTGTAGAGAAGAGTTAGGCTTAATATTTAGTGATCAGAGAATTGAGAAATTAGTCTAATAAATTCTTGCATTTCATATGCCAGTAAACAGAATTTCTATTTTTTTTTTTGAGAAAGATCTTTCAAACAGTATCTCATGAACTTTTTGAAATGCATTGACTTTTATGGCCATCAGGTGATGTCTTAAACTAAGGTGACTCTAAATGAAGAAAGCCTGTTAAGAAGATATGGAAAGTTGTCCCAAAAATCAAACTTAAAAATCTTGCATCTATTAGTCTTTACTTTCATGTTTTTTTTGTTGTTGTTGTTAAAGCATTTTTTTGTCAGTCTTCTGTATAGTCCAGACTTGCTTGGAAATTCTTGAGACTAGACATTAACACACAGACATCTTCATGCTTCAGTCTCCAATGTGTTATGATTAAGACACGTGATACTACATTCATTTTGTTTTGTTAAAATTCAAAGAAGTGTTTTTCTTTTAATGTTTTGCTTTTAAATTGTGTGTTGAGTGGGTTGTGTGTGCATGTATGTGTGTGTGTGTGCATGTGTGAGTATGTGTGCATGTATGAGCATGTGTGCATGTGTGTGGGTGTATACATGTGTGACCATGTATTTCAGAGTGCTAATTCATGCATATAGAGATCAGAGGACAAGTTACAGGAGTCAGATCTTTTCCATCACCTTTACATGATTTCCTGGGACCAAACTCAGATCCTCACGTTCGGTGATAGCATTTTTAAACACTAAGCCATTCTGCTGGCCCAAAAACCTGTGTTTTTCAAATTATAACTTAAATATCATTCAATTTGTTTTATTTTTGTAAAGCAAAACCTGCGCGCGCACGCACACACACACACACACACACACACACACATCTCTCCTTGTAACCACTATAAGCAATTTCTTTCACCTGCCCTGATCTTATGTACTTGCTGCCCCTACAGATTTGTTCATTCTACACATTTCATACAAATGGGAGCACACAGCACTTGGTCCTTGATCTGTGGCGTCATCTTCTACTTAGTGTACTATTTTCATAGTTTGCCCACATTGTCACGTATATCAGTACTATTCTTTTTATTATGGCACTGCATAGAGTGCCTTTCATTGATCCATTGGTGGGCATTTGGATTGCTTGTGCCTTTCATGTATTTTAAGATCAATGATTCTCTCAATAACTATGTATAGGTTTTGAGTGGCATAAATCTATTTTAAATTACTAATCTTTGGTATAAAGTTAGGAGTGGAATTATTGGGTTATACTGGAATTTAGTATTCAACAACTGCCAGGCTGAGTATCGCTACCCCTGAAACTTTCCTCCCGACAGTGAGGTTTTCATTTCTCTGCCTCCTCTGCAATGCTCTTGTACTTTCTGATACCTGTCAGTCCTGGTGAAAAACAACAACCCTCATGGGCTTTACTTGACTTCCTTTGCAGTTTCCCCAACCGCCGGTAATCCCAAATGAAGTATCTTCTCAGGTATTTATTGGATATTTGTGTAATTTTAAGCATTTGTCAGATCTGTTACTCATTTCCAAAGGGGGTTACTTCTCTTTATGCTCTCCACTCTTATTCTGTATATACTCTGCATGCAATTACCATATTACATAGAAAATGAATCAGTGTTTTCCTCTTCTCTGTCAACTGCTGGTGCCAGACTTTGAACCAACTTTCCATTCATTAGTCAATGTAGGGATGGTGGGGAATAATTGTTGTTATTTTAAGTCTTCAGTAAACAATGACTAGAATTTCGCCAGGTGATGATGCAGAACTTTGACTAGTTTTATATTTTAGTGGGAACCGGGGGTTAATACTGACCTGCATGCATTTGCATTTCTGAGATAAGACTTCTCTATGTGTGACAGGCTGGCACTGAATTGGCAGCAATTCTTCTGCCTCAGATTCCCCAGCTACTTTTCTTTAAGAAAAACTGGCCTCCCCACTTAAGAAACTGTAACCATTCATTAGGCTTTATCTTTATGCAAAGATACAATTAAAGTTTAGAGCGTTTGAAATCTATATGCACAGCTTGCTTTTATTTGAAATGAACTTCCACAGCTCTTGACATTGGGAACAAGCAGACTAGCTGTGCAATAAACTCCACAATCTTGTTTTTCAGTGGTCCCTAACACATAGCGACATACATTTTGCTATGTTAAGTCTTACCTGGAAGTCAAAAGACCAAGAGCTTCCAGTGGGTGTGAAAAAGTCCACCTTCTCAAGATGGCATGCATTTCCGAAACTGTCCCTTCATCCCAACCAGGGGCGCTACCCAAGACCAGAGGGAGGAAGGAGTTCTCATTGGTGCAGTAGAAACGATAAAACCACAAATATCTCCTCTTTTCCTCAGAAAGTCTGAAAAAAAAAAGGAAATTGTGTGTGTTGGCAGCGGGAAGTTGAGTATTACTGTAGACACCAATACAAAACCTTGTTCTGTTTCCCTGAATTGTGTTTTGGTTTCTACTGGAAAACTGGTTCTTTATCATGAAGGAGTTTGATAGGTTAGTCTATCAGCTTATTATCTGCTAGTATATTCTTTGCAGAAAACAAACCAAAACAAAAAAACCCACTTTCATTTCAGATAATTCACATTCACTCTTCTCCCTCTATTATTACTGCCTTTTAAAAAAAATGTCATTTTTGTGGGCAAAGTGTCTGTCTCCTCCAGGGCAGACCATGTCTGTGAGAGTCCTGTGACTCTGTCTGGAGAGAACAGCCTTGTTTCCTGCTTTTTCCTTTATAATGAGTCAGCTGAGAAGCAAGTGGGTCTGTGAAGAAAAGGCATAATTTAAAGATGAGATGTCATCTCGGAGATGTTCCTCCAGAGTTCAGATCACTCTCTGACTAACTTCACAAAGAAGTCTGTCCCTGGGTGACAGAGTTCAACACTTTGGTGTGAAGAAAACCTTGATAGCACTTTCTTAAACACTCCACCTGAAGCAGAAACCTCAGCTTAGAACACAGAGGGTGACTTCTGGGGAGGTTACCATGTTACTCTCAGCCCAGTGAAAGGGTTCAGTCCATCGAGAGGACAGCGTCTGTTAAATGGCCATCTCTATGTCCACTTTTGACCCTTGTCTCTCCCAAACTATACAATCCAACTTGTCCTAAATCAGCCAAGACTTCCAAGAAGAGTATGAGAAATATTAAATGAGTGGAGAGGCACAAGTACTCATCACTGATAAGGAAATACTGACGTGTCTAGATGTCTTTTATGCTTTGACTAGATTCTTCTGTTTGTTACTATTTTTCCTTGGGATGTGTTGTTCTGATTAACTTCCTTCTCTAATACTGAGTGATGCTATTCCCCCGTGCCACTCTCTGGAAGCCCGATTTACATGAAACAAAATGCACAGAATCAATTCAATGAATTTTGACAAATGCATTTGCCACCTAGCAAATGAACTCCTGTCAATGTACAAAACACATTTTTTTCCGTGTTGCCAGAGGCAAGCAAAGGGTTGATTTCTTTTACTCTGAATTAATAGAATCCTTTATTTATAGCTACGTTCACTAAAAAATGCTTTAGAAATTATCCATATTGTTCAGTGTGTCAATAGTCTATTCTTTATAATTAGTGGCCATTATTCTCTTGTATGAATACACTATAATTCCCTTATGTATTCTCTTTTTCATGGCCATATGAGTTATTTCCCTTTTGAGGGGCACTATAAATCAAAGTCACATGAATATACACATGGAAGCGTTTTAATGGTTGCATCTTCTTTCTCTGCAGATAAACCTAGTTTCTGTGTGGTTCTGGCCACTTGTGGAAGAAAACGTCTGTTACTAGAGGTGGTTGTAAAGTTTCACATTCTTTCCTGAAAATTGTGATGCTTTCAATTGAACTATATTCTTGACAATTACTATTTTTTTTCTGTCTTTGTAGTTCAATACTTTCTAATTACATGATCTTGGTTCCAAGTTTCCACTTAGTTAGCATATAAACAATTTCCTTTATGTTCTGTCCTCTATCTTTCATGAGGCATCTGCTTGTCTTGTGTCTACCTTTTTGGTTGGCTTATTTAGATCCATTTAATCTTTTGCCTATACTGGAAACAATAGTTTTGTTATATAAATGTCTTGCAGATATTTTCCAAGAATGTCTTTCATATTTATTTTTGTATTTCTGTCTTTTGATAAACAGTTTTGAACTTTATCTCAACTTCTGCCTGCCTGCCTGCCTGTCTGTCTCTGTCTGTCTGTCTCTGTTTGTCTGCCTGCCTGCCTGTCTGTTTATCTGTCTGTCTGTCTGCCTGCCTGTTTGTCTATCTGTCTGTCTCTGCCTCCCTGTCTGTCTGCCTGCCTGCCTGTCTGCCTCTGTCTGCCTCCTGCCTGTCTGTTTCTATCTGCCTGCCTGTCTGTCTGTGTCTGTCTGTCTGCCTCCCTACCTGCCTGCTTGTCTGTCTGTCTCTGTTGGTCTGCCTGCCTGCTTGTCTGCCTGTCTCTGTTGGTCTGCCTGCTTGTCTATCTGTCTCTGTCTGTCTGCTTGCCTGCCTGCCTGTCTATCTGTCTGCCTCTGCCTGCCTGTCTGTCCGTCCATCCGTCTGTCTCTGCCTACCTGCCTATCTGTCTGTCTCTGCCTGCCTGCCTGTCTGTCTGTCTGTCTGTCTCTGTCTGCCTGTCTGTCTCTGTCTGTGTCAGATTATCTCTTTCTGTCTTCTTTGTCTATCCTAACATTCATTCGTAGAAGCTTTTTAGTCCCAGGCTTCCCATTTAGAAGATCATTGTAACTTAGTGTCTGCCTGTGGTTGGGGTCAGGCATCAATTTTTCATCTTACCCACTCTCTCCTGCCATTCTTAGTTGTTTACTGCTTCGTAAGAGTGGCCATTTGCACAAAATTCTCTGTTCATTAATTGTCTTGACATCATTCAAACACACATTGGCCTTATAATCAATAGAATATTCTACCCTGAGATCTGTGGCTTTGCCTATTTTTAAGTCATTGTTGCATTTCTATTAATTTATAAATGTATAGTACATGAAATCAAAGAAAAGAAGTCCCCAACTTATTTTCATGATTCTTTCTACTATTTACATCTACAGAATAACTTTAAAAATTGGATTTGTGAAATTTGACTCTTTTCCCTTTAGCATTGCTAGATTGAAATCATTGTTTGCTTTTTAAAGCGCTGAGATTTTTTAAATTATTATCCCAATATAGTCTGTATCTACATATCAATTTTATTTTTATAAATTGATTTCATGCTAGATAATATCCCATATAATTTTCTAGTTAACAGTCATTGGCAATTAGGAATTCTACACTGCTGAGAGCTTCCTCCTATAGCTTCAGTATTGAACGAATCAATATGTTCAGTAGGAGGCTTAATTACAGGCAAAACACTCTGAAACTTTTGGTATTTCTTTTTATGATATATTAGAACAGATTTAGAACAGTTCCCATCTATAGAAACTGTGCAGTTAGACCTATTCCTGGTAAGCACCTTTTTGTTCAGTTATTAAATATCTGCTGTGTTGTATGAGCTTCCTGTATTTTCATGATCAGATCTCTGTTCTTCAGTTTTGCTGAAGACTTTAGTTTTCTGAAGTCTACATTCTTCTCACATCTCCTTCCAGACCTTGGAAGACTTCATGGTTATAAATAGTAACTAAATACTCCAGTGCAGATGCCCAGCTCCCAGTCTGCCTATCTTCCTTCTGTCAACATTGTGTTCTGAAGTTTCTGCCTACCTTATCATCATTAAGCTCTGATCTCTGCCCTTTTCTGTTCAAAACAACCAGATTACACGTTATCCTTTTTAAACAACCTTTATCTTCAGGCTCACTGAAATTCATATCTGAAAACAGTTGCTTCCTGTGCATTTTGTGTTATACTTCTGTAAGTCCCCAGGAGCCATCTGGTGCCAGGTACACATTATGCTAAGTATTCACTGATCTCAAGATAAATTCTTCTTATATATATTTATTCTTTAGCTTTCCATGCTTAGGGAATTATTCTATTGGTTGATATGAAGCTTTTGTTTACCTTTCTGTTTTTAACAAATATCACCGTTACCTTTGCAGTGCATCTTGAGTCTGACTTTCCTGACTCTGATTACATGTGGTTAATTTGAAGGAAGGAATACTTAACTCACCATGCAAATAATAAAACATTACGTGATTTAAGTCCCCAAGCTAAATGCTATTTGGAAACTCCACACACTGAATGCTGTGATCCATCTGTTCCCAAAGTCCAGAGTGAGTCTCTACTGCACATAATTATATTTAAGTGAAACAGAAGGAGATGTTGCTTCTTTAATGTATACATTAACATAAACAAAATCTGAATCAGAAAACAAAGTAGGATTCAATTGGGAAAGTTTATTGTTAAAATGTATGTCTTTAAATTAATGAGTTTTTTACGTGTATGTCTGTGTGACTCTATGGTGTGTGTGTGTGTGTATGTGTGTGTGTGTCCGTGGAAGCCAGAAGATGTTGGATTTCCTGGAGCTAGAGGTAAGTGCAGTTGTGAGCTCCTGGCACACAGACGGATCATCTTTATCACCCTCCACCACCACCACCACCTGGACTCAGGGAACACAGGAAAAAAATAGACTAAAAGAATGTAACAGTGGAGGTCGGAGCACCAAGCTGTGAGATGCTGCTTTCTGGACACGTTGCTTTCCTGAACTCACGGCTCCCATGATTACTGCATGAGCCCCATACAACGCTGAGTTAGACAAATTCGCAACACAGTGAAGGAGTTCCTCTCCACACACCTCAACTGTGGAGCAACCACCACTGAGGATCAATTAGCACTGTGTAATTGTAGTGTTGTGAGTCGTTCCTTTTTGAGAATGCAGCCAGTGATTCGTTTCCTGTCAATGCTGCACACCACGCCCATTGTACACATGGGAACACAAATCAGACTCGGTGTGGGCTAGAAGACGAATCAGTATGGTTGAGCCCAGATGTGAACCTCCAGCACAGCCAGGGCAGGTGTTGAGTCCTGGTGTCTAGTTTGAGACCATACCACTGTTGGTTATTTTCACCTCAAACTACTGACAAAATTCCCTCCATGGACTTCTGATATGCGGCGGTCCCTCTCACAGCCCAAGACTCTGATTGCGAATTTACTTTTCTGAATTGCTCTGTTCTAAACTTTCCACACAATTTTACATTCTAAACAGTATTATCCATTTAAGTTGTCACTCGAATGTCAACTGTCCCAAGAGGCCTTGCTGGATCCACCTCACCTCATGAAATCCTCCTCGCTGCTGTCTGTCACATGTCCTCTTACGTCACCGTACGTATCACCCTGCCATCATCAGGCTCATTCGCTCTTTTAATTCCAACTTCTATCCTGTATGTGTTGTGTTCTCTATGACTATGTTTCCAATCCCGTCCACTGTTCTTCTCATACAGTATGTGCAAAGCAAGCATGCACTAAGGGCTTGTGCTTCCTCACGGAGTGGCTGCCATTAAAAACTGCGTTTTAGACCTAAAGATGGCGGAAGCAGCTCATGGTCCTCTTAACACAAACCTGGCAGTTTCTTTTTATGACTTTGCCACCTTCACTGCATGAAGCCTCTTTTACTGCTCTTACAAAATAAAATAAAATAAAATAAAATAAAATAAAATAAAATAAAATAAAATAAAATAAAATAAAAAGCACTTTACATTTAAGAAGTGTGACACATATAAGAACATCACTCAGTGTGTGATTGGAATGAAAGATTTTACATATGAAAAAGGTGGCAATGTTTTGAAATGCTAAACATCTTTAAACAAAGAGGCCAAACCTAACAAATTATAATTAGACATTATATTAGTTTATGTAGTAGGAGTTTGTGTTTTCAAATTAACCTCAAGTGCATGGAGGATGATTTCACTTTTAATGTTTTGAATTCTAACTTTTCTTTATTTTGAGAATTTAAACACATATGATATAACTTGGTCGTACCAGCCCCTATTTCTATCTGCCAGCCTCCACACCCCTAAAATGCTCTCCTTGCTTCATATCTCTCATATATATGAAATATATCATATATTATATATATAATATCATATAAGTTATATATAATATTATATCTATACATACATGTACACACGTATATACAGACACATACACACACATATATGTATATATACATATATATATACATACACACACACACACACACACACACACACACACA
>NW_021604792.1:1998701-2034708 GCF_004785775.1 Grammomys surdaster
TATATATATATATATATATATATATATATATATATATATAATTGTTCCCAAGGGCATGGGGTGCAGCACCAAAAGAAAAACACACCAGTGATCAACTTAAAGCCTGGCCATCTCCATCAACTTGTCCTGAATTCTTTAGATCCTGGAGTGCCTTATTTCCAGATTCTAATCAGTATCATGAATATTGAAATGTTAACCTATATTTTACCCAACCTAGGTCCACTGTAGACTCTTGCCTAGAAAACCCTACTAACTCCCTGCTTTGCTGGTTATTATTTTTGCTTATTCTTTAGCCCATTCTTAAACTTGTACTTTAAAGGACCACACAAAAAGTATAACTTTTCTTTATCAGTGATATCTTTTTCTTAGAATACAGTGCCTCCTGTCACACATGTTATAGTGTGGTCCAGCAATGTGTATACTGATGCATGCATGCGCATGTGCACAGCTTCTGAGCTTTATGCCTGTAGCTTATTATGAATAATTTGCTGAGCTGTGACTCAGATAGTACCACATAGCAAGCACACATGCCACTAATTATCTTGTGGTTCTACCAAGTGATTTTTGTTAGAGAATTGCTGGTTGGCCAATATAAGAATTCCTTAATAACAGACTTAGCGTTTATTAGAGATAATTTATTTCTGTTGTCTTAAATATCTGCCATGATAACTAAAATTCATTTTCCCCTGCTTACCAAAACAGCTTCCGAGATCATACCGAGTGATGGCCGCACAAGGTTTCTCTCTGAGAAATGATGACGTCTACCTAACCACTCGCTGCCCTTAGAGCTCAGAACTGAGTCATTTCCAACTTCATACTGTTCCTACATCTAAAGTTAAAGTTGCTAAGACTCATAAAAGTCTGTGTCAATGAAGTAAAATCACTTCTTTAGTTTGTAAACATTAACTGATGGTCCGGCATGCACGGCCTCGGGAAATGCGAGGATCACGTGGGCCTGCAGGTGCACTGATAGAGGACAGGAGTATGTCCAGCACGATTGACTAGAAACGGGTTAACCCCAGGCCTGGGTCACTCACAGCAAAGGAGACTGTTTCTTGGAGAGTCTGGCGATGTGTTTTAAACACTCTCTTGGAGGCTCTTGGTTGTCAGTTCTGTTCTCTTCAGACTCAGGTTTCACATACTCCCACCCGGCGGCTGGAAAATCTATCTGAAACAAAGAAGTGATTTCCTATGAACTAAAAGTGTATGCAAGTACATTTACAATTTAATCATGTTTACTTAGAGCTTGTAGAAATGAAAGAAAACAATAATTTCTCTTTTGTTGCCCTTTTTTATTTGGTCGACATACTTTTAGAAAGACTCATTGGAGCTTTCTGTTAGCGTTTAATATTTTAGTACATATTGTCTAGAATACTCAGTGGTGTTGTATAAGAATGATAATCTATGAACTTTTCATGAGGCTGAATATATTTCTCCTCTGTTGCATTTTAAGATCATGTTCTTTCTATGCTTACTGTTTGGGTGTCTGCTTTTCACGAAATCCTTGGGGAAAATAATGACCCTCTAACATCCCCATGTTCACAAGCCTCTACTCCTTATGAGCCCTGTTGGACACGTGCGTTGTGTAATCAAACGATATTTTTACTTTGTCCCTGGCTGTTCCATCTATAGAGAGGAGAGAAATCCAGTCCTCCTTTTACCCTGGTTCCATATGCTTTTAATTAAACCTTACTTTAGCGATAACCTGATTCTCACAAATAAAGCAGTAGTTAGCATCCGTGAGAGCAACAGGAGGCTTCTGAACTATGGAGCGAGTGGGACTGTTTGGATTCCATGTTTTTTTCTCAAAATTAATATTTTTTCATTCTAAAGTTAATATATTCACAGATTGTTTTTGTGCTCTGCTGAACTCTTCTTTTGGTACCGTGAAGAAAACCCAGGAACATTCTAGACTGTGTGAGTTACAGCTTAAAATGTGGTTTAATTTTTTTTTCAGTTTTCTCTTGATTTATGTGGAAAAATAGGTCATTTTATTCTATTTAATCAATAATACGCATTATAGTCATTATGTCGGTATAAGCTTTGTTCTCATTAGTCAATAATTGCTTCAACATGGTAAAATAAACAAGATAATGTAAAAGAAAATAACGTTAGTATTACCAAGAAAAATCTTAAAATCTTGCTTGGTTGTGGTGATTTAGATGAAAGCATATGAGGTCCTCTCCCACCCCTGGGTCACATTACTTTTTATGTGGCCAGAGGTTGCTAGGCAGCAGGAATGACTCCTGAATTATAAGTGGTTAATCCCAGGCAAGTGTACATGTGAGTATCACTAAATGTCTGTCTGTCTGTCTGTCTGTTTGTCTGTCTGTCTGTCTTTCTCATTCTGTGTGTGTACACACGCGTGTGTGTGTGTGTATGTGTGTGTGTGTTTATGTGTCTTTGTGTGTGTAATATCATTAAAGAAGAAGAGGTCATTGTTTGGGGAATATAGTAAGAGTTGGAGGAGAGAGGGAAGGCTGGAATCAATGTCAATAACATTTTCATGCATAAAATTCTCTAAAAATATTAAATAAAAACAATACAAAAATGTAGTTAAAGAACTAGTTGATTTTACATCAGTCTGAAGGAAATGGTGGGGAGATTGAAGAGTCATGACTGTGAAGGGAACAGGATTGTTAGTACTGAGAAGGGTTTCCATCTTAGTCACTATAATAGGTGCAGTACACACTGAAACATAAGTACACTATCCTCTTCAGGAGAATGACCTCTGGTCATTGCATGGCTGCACACATATGGCCCTGCACACATATGCTCCTGCACACATATGGTCCTGCACACATATGCTCCTGCACACATATGGTCCTGCACACATATGCTCATGCACAGGTATGCTCCTGCACAATATGCTCCTGCATACATATGCTCATGCACAGGTATGCTCCTGCACAATATGCTCCTGCATACATATGCTCATGCACACGTATGCTCCTGCACAGGTATGCTCCTGCACAATATGCTCCTGCATACATATGCTCATGCATACGTATGCTCATGCACACGTATACTCATGCACACATGCACACACCCTGATCGAGTCAAATGGGTTACATTCAAGAGCAAGCAGGAAGATGAGAAACCCCAGGAAAAGGTGAGCAATAATCTGCTTATCCACTTCCATTCTGAACTTGTATTCAGTTGCCTTCATCTGCTGCTTCTCCTCACGTCAGCAATCTCAGAATTGGACAGCAGTTATTTGCCTGAAGAACCGTACTCTGTGACTCATCACAACCCTGCCTCCCTTGTGTGGCTGGTGGCTGCACTCTGACATTTACCATTCATACTGTAAGGACAATCAGAACAGAAGACCTGACTGATTACAGCACACACCATTTGAGTGCACAAAGGCAAAACCAGGAACCCAAAGATTTGTTCTGTGTCTTACCAGTTAGAGAGCTGATACTATGGTCTGTATTCTCCCACCCCCTACTCCTGGCCTGATGTCTCTCCCTCAGACCCATACTTATTTTCTGACATGACTCTGATTCCAGGGCCTGCTTTTAATTTCCTTGTCATCTTAGGATCTTGTGAGTGTGGGCTCCTGCATGTGAAGGCACTGCCTATACACACTGAGGCTTGAAGACAGCCTGGTATGTTGATTTTCAGGTGCTGTCCACCTGTTTTTTTGAGACTAGGCCTGCCACTTCCCTGGAATCCACTAATTTGGCTAGATGGATTGGCTGTTTAGTCCCAAGAATCTTCGTTTTCACTGCCCCAGCATGTAGATTGCAAGCTCACACAGCCAAGTCAGCCATTTATTCATGTGGGTTCTGGGTAGGAATGTCAGTTCTCATGAAAGCACTTTTAGAAATAAGAGTTAGCCTCTAAAATTCAGTCCTGAATCAATTTCTTACTCGAATATATAGCAGAAAGCTTGACAGGGTGCTTTGGCTTCTTAAATTAGGACCTTTAAAGATATCAACATTGGTTCTTTAATAACAAGCAATTTACTTTATCAAAATGATGGGCACTTCCTACTGTTAGCTTGAAAATATGTATCATGTTTATGGTGGATTTTCTTATTGGGTTAAAATGTCTCTATGTGTCCTGTTATGTGTTCTTGTCTACAGCGACTGAGCATAGCATATACCAGCCAGTTGTCACCCAGGCCTGACACACTGGGAGCTGCACTGATCTCTTTCTTGTCATCAAGCTGCGGCTAAAAGTGTTGCCCAGTTGGTTCCCGGAAAGCTTTTCCTGCCCTAATGTACAGCCACATTTTTATAGAATTCATTCTTTTCCAACTTCATATTTTTGTGAATATTTCTATACCTATCCCTTATTCCTCTCACCTCATAGCTGTGAACTGGAGCTCTGTAAGTGTCATCTCCAACGTGATGCTCAGTGGAAGGCGATTTTGTTGACAGAGTACATTTGACAGTGTCTGGAGACAGTTTTGACTGTCAGGATTGGAGAATGGCTAGAAGTCAGTGATATTGCTAGGCAGCCTTTGCACAGGGAAAGTACCACAAAGAACGGCCCAGTCCAAAATGCTGCCAAGGTGGAGAGACTGTGCTCCAGATGTGGAAGTGGAACATCTACAGCCCTGCATCTCTATCTAGTAGCATATCTGTGTTGCTAGTTTCTAGCCAATACAAGGCACTCCAGCCATGAGCAAATGAGGTCCTGCTGGCAGTGTGAGCCAGAGCCTGCTGTGGTTGGACAGTTATCTTCACCATCATAATTACAGAGAGTACAGTTGGTTTAAGGGAAAAAACATTATAAAATAAGTTTTGTTTACTATTACTCTCTCCATTCACTTAAGACAGGTACAGTAGAAGAGATTTTAATGACATGTAGCAATGCAAAAGCAGCTATAAGGTACTAAGTCAGTAATATATGACAATGACTGTCTTTAGACAATAGAAAGGATGGACACATTTAAGACGGGTGTTGAGAGCAAGACTTCTATTATTCTTCAGGATGATGAAGACATAAGTTGAACTGGTATTATATACACAGATAAAAAATTTTCATGGAGACTGCTGGGTATAAAACAATAGAGAAGACACCCAGATCAAGGCTGGAGAAAGTGGACATGTATAATGTGTGACCCTGGAAGGAAGTGTTTCTGTAACCGGCCAGCACGGCCAGCACACTGCTTAACAACTCACATTTGCTATGTGTGCTTTAACCTCAAGGCTTGACACTTACCTGCAAGGTCAGTGGGGAAGGCAGGCTCCCATCCCATACTCCTGGGGCTATCATTTCTATAGGAGGCTCACTCTGTAATGTCATGCTGAACAGCCTAGACCCCAGCATAGACTTTCTGCAAAAGATGACATGAACATACAGACAGGAGTCACTTCAAGGAAAGTTATGAGTGTCTGCACATGCTTATTTTGGGATGGAAAGTAGCAGCTGTTTCTGTGACTTCATTCAGTAGCTAGAAGAGAAATGAGATACTTCACAAGTCCAGACACTGATTGACAGCTTGCTGCTAACATTTCACACATAACATGTTTTCATAGAGAAGACATTTATTTTCATAGGTGGTTAATATTACAGTACTTTGTAACAGTAGCATGTGTTAGTGATAGCCCTTGGTGGTGATGACTGGCTAGAATCTCAGATTTGCACACTGGATTTCTGGGTGTCTGAACTCAGTAAGAATGGTAGCTCTTCAGAGATTTTTTTTCTTCCGCCCCATGCAGTAACTAAATTTCTTGGGCATTTAAAGATTCTAAATTTATAGGAAGACAAGATTTAAATCAGCACAGCATATGGGCTGCAGAATCGAAATGGTTGTAGGATTTCACAAGAGAAATGTTCCTTTACACGCAAATAGAAAGATTATTTATGTTCGGAATCCTTTAAAATCCATTGTAAATTAGCATAGTAAATGAGAGAGCACGGAGAAAATACTTTAACCAAGGAAGAAATCATCCAATGGCTGAAGTAACACCTAAACCCTCAGATCTCTAGATAAAAGAAAAAAAAAGAATTAAATGATACCTGTACACAAGTCAGAATTTTGGCAACGTATTCCAAAGGTAACTAAGAATGGTGTTTGGTTTCAGTATACCAAACTGGAAAATGTAGATCCATAGGATAACACAAGTAAATGTAAGATTAAGACAAACCATCTTTTCAATGCCATCCATTTCAGGGTCTATTAGGAGTTGCCCATGAACCTAAGGTGGTTCTGTAGTGGCTGAGACAGCCTGGCTCACACTGGCTCATCCAGCATCCCTGCCTAAACTGGGAGATTGTAATGAGCTTCACTACTCGCCAGCTTCTGACAAAATAAAAGGCTATCAGCTTTAAGAGCGGCTGAGGTTTGGAGATCAGAGCTAGCAGGCCACGGGGTCTTTTTAATTTTTCCTTTCCTTTCTAACCCTGTGTGCCCTTTCATCTTAGGAAGAGAGTCAGAGTGTGAGAAAGCTATCTGAGTGACTAGGCATTTTTATCCAAAAGCACTTCCATACTTCCCCTGGTCAGAGCTTCCCTGTGAGGGGAGAGGGGGTTGTCCTCATTAATTGGAGGGTGAAAATCATGAAAAGATGACATTTTTACACCTGAGTCTTGGAATGTGTTAGGTATATGATTTTACTGGAACATTCTGCCTTGGCCACATTTGAAACAACAACAACAAAATATCTGATTCATTTGACCTGGTTTCTATCAAGAATGAATCAAATTGGTGTCTGTTCTTTCTGCCCTTAGATTGCATCTAGAATCTCCCCAGTTTCTACAGGGCGGCACAAGATTTAAAATGAAGTCAGAGCTCTTGCTGTGGAAGTAGGACACGAGGAGCTTATGAAGGAGAACGCAGAAAGTGTGGACTGCCCGGATGGGCAATGGAGGTTGATATTATACAAACGTTAAGGCCATTTGGTTTTGCAGGCGTTTGCTTTGCTAGGTATCAGGAGCTTATTTTCAGATAGCAGACTATCCAGGTACTGCAAGCAGGGCATTCACAGACTTCCCCATAAATAAATGTCAGAAGACAATCAGTACCAGAGTGGAACAAAAACAACAGACCTGAGAATGTTAGTGGGTTCAGGAGATGGGGCTCTCTCTTGAACTCCACTCACCTCGGCAAACAGAATTAGACTCACTAATCACTTAATATATGTTATGTTCATCCATTTGGAAAGAGTTAACTTTTTAAAAATTAGTGCTGAGGGTACAGTTGTAACCTAAATGCTGTCCCTTTATTCTTCTGTTTAAAAGTGTGCCACCAAATCTCTCTATTATAATGTTATTTAATATATAAATTGTATGGCTATATGTAAAATAGAGGGTGGGTTAATTTTAAATAATAAAGAAAATTTAGATACAGAGACAATAAAATGTGCCCACTTAGACCAATGTAGGTAGGGACCAGCAGTGGTTAAAAAGCAGTTACTACTGGGGTGAAGAGAGGGCTCAGTGGTTAAGAGTGCTGATTGCTGTACCAGAGGACCTGGATTTGATCTCCAGCATCCACATGGTGTTTCACATCCATCTGTGACTCCAGTTCTAGGGAACTCAGTCCCCATCTTGGCTCTATGAGGGCCAGACACCCAAGTGGTGCAAAGATATCCATGCATGTAAAGTATCCATACATCAAAATAAAATTTAAAAAGATACTACGGTAAAAAATTTATTAATAAATTACACATGCACAAACAAAAAACAAAGAAACAAGAAGATTATGAAGGCTGTCTACACACATCATACTGTGTATTAGGAAGCCTGGAGCTTGCCTGCAGCATCCAGCCTTTGTTAGCTATGCTTCCTGGAATTTCCTGGACAAAATCAATGGTTTTCAATAGTTCTCACACAGAGTTGGGGTTCTTCTGGCAGTGGAAGCTGGCTTCAGAAGGGTGGTATGGAGAGGCTAACTAGGTGTGACCACAAGATCACAAACTCCCTGCATAGCACAACTGCACTATTCATAGCATTTTAAAAAATATGTGCTTAAAAATTAGACCATTTTTGTACATGGCATTTGAAGATATTTGTCCTGGATATCCTTAAGGTCTTTTAAACTTGATTTGTGTCCAATTCAGTGATTAAAAATTTCAACCCCGCATCTGCTTCACTGAGGAAGACATATGAACTGGAAAATGCTTCTGTCATGTGACTTCCTAAAACAACAGAATAATGATTATTGAGGTTAGTTATCAAGAGTCTTTGCATCAATTCCCGGCATCTGGGGCCAGAGGTTACAGAGGCTTATGCCACTGGGAAGCCAGAAGAACCAGAGGACCTGATGCAATAAAATAATTTGAGATTCTGACTCCGTTAGGTCTAGTGAGGCTCATGCATGTCTAAACGAAGAGTTACCGGGATGCTGAGGCCATAGCCTGGGTAGAGTGGTGGCATTTTAACGTATGTTCATGGTACAGGATGTGGCGTTTCAAAGCAGCAAGTTGAAAACAGAAAGCAAAGATGAGAACTTAAACCTGAATTCTGGCTTTTGTTCTACTTTTAAGCTGCTTGATGACTGACATCAGACCATGTTTCCGTAGAGTTTCCTATCCTCAAGCATGGCAACTGGAAGGAAGGCCTTTTGTGGATCATAAGAAAACCAGTGAACTTAAACAGTGTAAGTACTGTTTCCTACTTCATTACGATGCAGAGTTGTCATGACACAGTCAGCATCAACAGCCCTGGCAATCCCCCTAAGAAATCAAATCGGTTGAAGATTATGATTTATCTTGGGTCATGTTTGAAATTCTGCAAATTATTCATATTTCCCAAGACTTTAGTCACCCCGGAAGTCTTCAAAATGCTGTTCATCTTGAGAAGAACTGAATAAGAATCTTTGAGGGATAATTGGGATCTTGGTTTATATTATAACATTCAAGAATAGTCTATCTTTCAGTTAATGTAGGAAATCTCTATAGTGTAGAAACTTCCACAGTAAAAATGCTAAATAACAATTAAACTATTTATCTGTGAACTTAAGAAGGGATAGGAGTTCCTGGACACAGTTGTGCTGAAGAAGACCCCTCCTTGCTGAAGCAGGGGAAGCACTGTGAATGTAGATACAGGGACAATCTTGTCTCCAAAAGAAGATTATGTGATTTTGTTCACTAAATCTTTCCTTTGTATTTGAGATGTTTTTCTTTATAGACCTGAAAGTGAGTGGTGTTGATACTTGAAAATGTCAAAGCATATTTTTATGTGTAGACATTCACTGACACAGCCCTCATAGGTATATCTGAGCTTAATTACAACTGCTCTTTTAAAAGACCACTGTGGAGGCTCCAAAGAGGCAGACTACTTCCAGGAAGCCATTCTGAGGTCATGTCCATGCTGGAAACAATATGGATATAAGTGATCATTACAATTGCACACAGCTGGTGAGGGGCAATCCAAACTATAATAAAAGATTCAATATCATATGTTTATGGGCAAAGGTCATCCTGCGAGTGGAAATGAAAGGAACGTGCTACTTTTTGGTGTTCTGGAAATACCTACACCAAGTAAATAGAAGAAGAATCTCTGTAAATTGTAGTGAGGAGAAAAATGGAATTTGTAGCTGTGTCTCAACAGCTAAACCTGATGGACTTTTGATGTCTTAGAACAGTCTTGACTCCTTTTGATTGTTTATCCCAGGAGAGATGGAAAATTTTCTGGTTTGCTTGCAAAACAGTCTACTGGGAACATGTTTCCAAATGTTTGTTGAAATAACCGTAGAAGTCTATTTACTTTCTGATGTCTAATTATTATTGCTTTATATACATTTCCTTGAAAATTCGTCACTGTGGATCAGTTCCAGATAATGGCCTCCCACAGACTCCCACACTGGAAGACCATCCCATGCAAACAGCTGTAAGTGATGAATGCTGGCGGGGAGCCAGTGTTTATACTGGCATTCCTATCTACAGAAGGCCAGCGAAGAGGACCAAATGCACTGAATGCTCTTTCCAGTTAATAGCAGAAAATATGAAATTACAAAAATGCTCCATCTAAAATATTGCAGTTGAAACTGGAAACTCACAAGTTAGAAAGAGACCCATGTGACTGCTCTGAGGGAGAAACTCATGAACGTTCTTAACACTTGAGTCAAATGTTTGAACTGTTCGCTAACAGCAGCAGACTTTCCTACTAGATCTAATCTGTGGTTTTGTAGGCTTTTAAAATCTGTCTACAAGGGTTGATTTTTTTTCCATTTTGCAAAAAAACATCGATTGATTGCCCATTTATAGTTTATGGAAGATGGCAGACTTTACAGGGAAGAATACATTCCCTGTCTTCAATATACACATGGAGAAGGACTAATCCAAACCAAGCCACAGACACATACATACACAGAGACAGATAGGACATAGGACATAGACAAACATAGCCATATACATGACACATAAACACATATGTAAAGAAAGAAAGATGCACATAAATACACATATACACATAGAGACACATACATACAATATACACATACACAAAATATACATATACAGATGCACATACATATACACATAAGCAGATGAACACACAAGGCCCAGATCAGAAATAATCCAATGGATTTTTAAAATTTGATCTGGCTTCTTTGTCTATAGTGTCTGGTTGTTGGAAATGAAAACTGAAAATTAATATTTTAAACACTTCCATATCACTATATTTTTCTGAGGCGACATGTGTAGAAACATATCTAATAATGATATTAGCATAACAACACAAGTTCTAGCTTTTGAAGTGCCTGGATTTTATCATCTGACCCTAAGGCAGGGCTTTCCACGTTTCAAAAAAAAAAATACATCGATGGTTCTGGAAACATTTTTCCTTCAAAGCATAGGCAATCATAAGTTGATTTTATTGTGTTCTAAGTGTGAATGATTGTCAAAAATTAGAGGTTAAATAAACAGTATATTTTTCAAAGACTGCTAGTTTAGAAAGAATATCTGAACTCACAGTTCTGTGCATCTTTGGGAGTCGCCAAGTGTTCCTTTTTGGCAATAATACTAGTGAAATTGTCATGTTTTATAATTTTACTGTAGTCAGAATTTTATGACTTTTTTTCTAAATAACAATATATTCATTTTGAAATACTTATTTCAGAGACTTTGGCAGTTTAACAAAAAAAAGGTCATTGAGACTGGTCTTGCCAACCATTTTGACAGCCCAAGAAGCACACCTTAACACCTCTCCATTGTAAATGACCTAGCTACTGAGCAAAGCATGTGATCTGATTCTAAAGCCAGTTCTCCATTCTGACTCTTCTGTTCTGATTTCAATACTCATGATTTATATTGAGCTACCTCATTTTAGTATAAAATGTCCTCTTGATTTTCTCATTATGCTATAACCTGAGGAACATTCAGTTCCCGGAAGGCTGAATTGGAACAGGAGCGCGGTTAATCACGGATGATGTACTTACTCTTTTGGAAACAGTGGAAGGCAGGTCCAGGCCAGCAGATTTGTGCTGTGGGTGGCAGTGTCGATCCCAAACAGTTTTATAACGAGCATGGATTCTCTTGGAAGTGACTTTATCTCAAGAGGAAAATTGATTCTGAAAAGCAAAGAAAGTATCCAATGATAATCACGATTTTTCAAACATTTTCTTGTAATTTTTTTTAAGAAAAATATTTGAGTATTTGAATGGAGACATCACCTTGAAAATTTTAATGACACATGTAAGGCCATATACTGACTAAGAATTTTACTCCTTATAATTTTGACATGTAGAGTGATTTAACAATAGAGTAACCTGACTCATGCATTATTGTACATACGTAGGAAAGACTGGTTAAATTTATTGCTGGCAGTAAATAACTAGAAGTGAATCTTGGTTGCTTACTTTGTGTGTATGGAGGTGTTGGTGAGTGTGTTATGGCTTGTTTGTGAAGTTAGGGGGCAACTTGCTGGACTCCTCTCCTTTTATCATATGGGTTCTGTGAATCAAACTCAAGTCATCAGAACTGGTAGAAAACCTTCTTAACTGCTAAGCCATTTTGCCAGTCCAAGTAACATGTCTTAAAGAATCTTTCATGCTGAGCTGATGTGATAGAGTTTCGGAAAACCATTCCGAGAAGGGAAAAGTACATAGCACCCCGTGTGGGAAAGTGAAGAGGATTCTTGTGAATTAGAATATTCCCTTATAGGGGAGAAGAGAGGCTCATTAAGGCCCAGGAAGCTAATGAAATCAAGCTTAGGAAACTCAAGGAGTTTTAAGTTCTAGAGTCATGAGAGTCACAAGGTCCCTCCACAAGGTCACAAGCCACAAATAGTTGCTGAAAGAGGATGTTCTCTGCCCAGAAGAGCTACCTGCTCCTGGAGCTGAGAGCTCAAGAGACGCAGTATTTTTTCCTCTTTTCTTTTCTTGCCGCTTGTCAGTGCTGGAGTGGGCTTTAGAGTAGCCTCTTGTAAAGTTACCTATGCTCCTATAATTAGCAGTATAAGCTGTTTATATCACCAACTAGATTTCTGTAGAGTTGTGTTTTGGTATGACATCGATTACATATCTGGGTGAACACGTGTCTGTCACATCTCTCCAGAAAAAGTCATGCATCACGTAGGCTGGAAGATACATGAGTAAAAAGAGTAGTTCTGTCTGAGAGATGGTATGTCACTCACAGTGACTGCTGCAAAAGATGAAGTCAAGCTGAAGGAAGCAGAGGATGGTACGATTAGAACATGTGCTCATTCACTCTTGAGAACTTTGAGCACCAACCTTAGACATTTGAAGTCCCCCCCCCCCATGGTAAAAGAAAATTCTCAAAGCAAAAGATGAAAGAATAAAGAGTTAGTTATTAATGACTTGAAGTGTGGAGTGAGCTGGGACCCAGAGATTGGGGAGATGATCGGAGAAGCACAAACAGGAATTCCTGGCGTAAGTGTTGCAGGTGAGATGCTCTAAGCTCAGATCCTGGATGCCATTGCATTTAGGGGAAAGAATGAGCTTCAAGACTAATGAAGCACCATTCATCTGTCAAAGAGTACATTCAAGAGCTGGATAGAGGAGGGTGGTCTATTGAGCTGGCAGGCTCTGAAGAATAGTGCACCCCTTTTCAGGGAGAGCGGGGAGTTTTCTTTAACATCCCTTAGACAGAATGGGGAGAGTAGTAATATACTGTGGGGAAATAGGCCCAAGATTGACTGACATCACCCAATTATATTTAATTGCAACATTTGTGTGCAAAGAAGTTCCTAGGGCTGAGAATAGAGTAACTCATAGAAACGGATCCAGATGAGGTATCTTAGAGGTACGGTGAATGAACCAGAGTTGGGCGAAAGCGTAAGAGTAGAAAAGGACAGCAAGAAATTGATGTTGACTTCTAGTTTCTATGCTGTAATATAGCAGATAATTTGACTGACAGGAAATAAAGAAGAATCTGACATTGAAGAAATGTAATGTAATTTTAGTGTATGATATCATACACTAAGTTAATAATGACTATCAGACGACATTGAATAAGCTGTCTGTAGGAAGGATGAATCCCCTTTGGGATAAGAGAGTTTACATGTTGAAAAGTTGGCTCTGATGGTTACCAACATGTAATTTGAAAGAAAAGTCAGGGGTCATAATGGGAGGAAAGAAAACAGTGATGGAAATCTACTTTTAAAGATGGGAAATTCACATTTATTAAAACATTGCATATTTTGCTGTCTAAGTATTTTTCACTTATATTATTTCATAGTTTCCACATTCACTCAAATCTTTCTAGGCTTAAAAGAATCTCTGAAATGACATAAAATGACGATAGTGCAGAAGGTACAGTAATTTCTTGAATGCTCTTTTATCTATAATTGACTCTATATTGCATTTCCATTTTTCTGTTCTGTGATGGGAGCAATAATCTTACTCCATTTTTCACATAACCTACAAGCTCCCCTCCTTCTTTTTTTTTTTTTTTAAGAAGAGCTAGCTTTTTCCTATGTGCCATGAGCTTTTTACATTAAGAATGTTAAAAACAGAGGCATTGCAGTGAATGGTTGCTGCCAATCTCCATTCATTCACTTTCATAAAAAACAATTCTAGGAAGGAGTCCATGCATTCTAAACAGAGCTCCGTTCATCTTCTGAATATATATGAACTCATATTCACTGGAGAATATGAGTTTCTGTTTTTAAACTTCTCCAGGACTACTTAAAAACAAAAGAATGACCATTTGAGTGGGAAAAAAAGGAAACAGACTATAAAATGATCCAATTGGGGCTAAAGTGTTGACTCAGTTGTGAGGAGCACTTGCTACTCTTCCAGAGGACCAGAGCTCAATCTCCAGCCTTCATGCCTGGTGACTCATAACTACTTGTGCCTCCAGCTCTGGGGTCTGATCTCCTGGCCTCCATGGGCAACCTCACACATGACAGAGTCTCATACAAAGCCACAAATACATACATAGAAGGAAAAAGAAATCATTTAGAAAGTAAAAATGAGTAATTGTTATTCTTTTCACCTACATAAGATACCTTTTTTCCCCCAAACCAGAATAAATTTGGTGCTTAGCATTAAAGGCTAGCAATAAGATGTACTTTCACCTCCAATGTAACAAATGCTAATAAAATATACGAAACTGTTACAAGCATCTAGAAAAATGGAATATAAATGTGTTTAATATGTGGAATGTGTTTAATAGAAGTAAAATAAAAATTGATACTATGCTGAAATGCCCAACTCTCCAGGAAGAATGCGAGGATCTATCATAGAAAAATAACACAAGCAGTACTAAGAAAATAAACACATATCAATACCTTTTTAAAAATATTAAGAAATTCCTCATATTTTTGCGAAACTGATTTTATAATTGAATTTTTATCTCTTGAGGTGAAAGCCAATTTGATTTTTGGAAATAATCACAGACAATTTTTAGTTGAATTAGAATAATAATTTTATCAATTAAGAGAGTTAATAACATTTTAAAGGAGTTCTTGGCTACACAAAAGTCACCAAACAACTAATAACCCTTATTGTACTTTTATTCTGCATTATGCTTCTTTGGAAGATAAATAAAAAAGCATTTTAAAAAAACAATGTGTACCAGTTAGAATATGCAGACAGAAATATAAACTAATACATCCAGTTAAGGTATCATTTGAAAGAAGTTCAGAGTTCAGAAAAAGCAGTAAAAGAAAAAACAGACATCTATGATACGGAAAGGGCTCACTCATCGAGAAGGAAGTTATAGGGTATTTGCAGATCAGTCGAGCAAAGCAGTAAGTTTCTGACCCAAGAGAACCTCTAGCAAAGTGTGATCTCCACTCTTGGTATGGTAAGTAAAAATGATTGAGAACATGGCAAGGTTGAGAGGCAGGGGCTAGGGTTAATGCTGGAAGAGGAGGCACAAAGGTAAGCAGATGCCTGAGCACAGATCCTGTGCTCTACACTAAGTGATTCGCATTTCTATCTAAATGAATTGAAAACTCACTGAAGGATTTTACAAAAAGAACTGACGACACCATATTTTTAAACTGATCAGATAATGGAAATTGCATCTTTGGTAAAAAGAAATAAGGACCTTAAATAAACAAGAGGGCCTGGTGCGTGTGCAAGTCATAGAGCAATTTGAATTTGTGTGAGTGGGAAGGATTATGTTGTATGTGGGAACGGAAGGTTCCTGTCTCAGGACGTAGTTGTCATTGTCTGTGTCAGCACTAGGGTCACACAGATATAATAGACAGACTAAGGTTACTTTAGCACAGTGATTCTCAACCTGTTGGTCACATCTCCTTTGGGAATCTGTAGTCACATTTTTGGAATTTTGGTTTCTCTAGAAAGTATAAAAACATAAAAATACGTTTTTTGTTTTAATCCTAGGTGTGGGGATATGGGGATGCTTCACAGCAACTGATTATGATTTGCCTTGTGCTCTAGCAGGGATGTGATTTTGCAAGTTACAGACAGTTCCTGTGATTGTGTGGCATTTGGAATGCTAGGGACTTTTCAGAGGGTATATAAATGCTAGGGCCCCGAGAAGCGGCTGGGTTGTTGGTTGTTGGTCATGGTTGGTCACAGTTTGTTAAGTAGTCATGTGTGAAGAAGGAACAACAAGAAGAAATTAGATATCCTGATGGCAATGATCAAAGTTACCCCAAGGAACTTGATCAGCCGGGAGTAGTCTAACAATAATGTTGGTCCCTTTCTGTCCCTTGACTTTATTCAGGAATCTCTTTCCTTTCCTCTCTATCCTCTTTACTTTCCAATCTAATGTTAGGGATTTGAATGGTGGAACAAAAAGGGTAGAGGAGGGTGCAAGAGAGAAGAACCCACAGGGCAGCAAATATAAGCTACAGGGATCAAATGAGAGTTTCACGGCGGGCTCCTAAGACCATTGGAAATGTCAGATATTTATAGTACAAATTACAACAGTAGTAAAATTGCAGTTATGAAATGGCTATGAAAACAATTTTATGACGGGAATCCCCACAACACGAGGAACGTTATTAAAGGGTCCCAGCATCAGGAAGGTTGAGAACCACCTCTTTGACACATCCTTGGATTCCTAGAAGCTCTCACATATGCTTTTCAATGAGAAGCACTGAGAACCAAATTGTCTTCCAAAGCGAGACCTTCTGAGAACGCCAAGAGACAGTGAGCAGGCATATTCTTCTACTCGGCAAGTTGAGTATGCAGATCTCAGCAAAACATTAGAGACCACATGGAAATTAGAAAGCATAGGAATGAAGAAAGAAACTTCAGGAAAGTTGCCAGTGCTGTGGATGGATTTGTAACCCTAAGAGTTTGAGTAAGAAGAGGACTTGCACTAGGGGTGTAGCAAGGAAAGGGATACAGGGGTTAGTGTCAAGAAGGCAGCTAAGGGCCTGGAGAGATGACTTAGCAGTTATGAGCCCTGGCTGCTTTTGTAAAGGTTTGGGTTTTACAACCATCTGAGGGGATCCAGTGCCCTCTCAGAGCTTCCATGAATACTGTATACACATGGTACACATACGTAAAGTCAAGCACTTATACACATAGAATAAAAATAAATGAACCTCTTTTTAAAAAGAACCCAAGCTTTAATGAATGACCACTAGACAACAAAGCTGGAGCTTTTCCCTTTAATTAGTGATACATTCTAGATACTTATTCCCCACCCCCACTGATTATTTAAATATATATGCAACTGATTTATGTGAGAAAAGAGAGACCACATATTATCAGATGATTTCGTTTTTCTTAGCTGAAACCAACTTGGTTAAAGTTCACAATATTCCTCATCTCCAGTATGTGAGTGAACAATAATGCCTCTTGTGTTTATAATTTCCCCTACTCCTCAATTCAGTCATATGGACAAGACAGTTGTTTAGAATTTTTAATGGACTTTAAATCTGTTGAAGGAACAATCTGTTATCTACTGATCCTCTGTATTTATCACACCGTCCAATCAGTTAACTGGTTTCCAAATACTCCCTCCCCCCCTCCTCCTCCTCCTCCTCTTCCTCCTCTTCTTCCTCTCTCCTTCCCTTCTTCCCTCTATCCCTTCCTCCCTCCCTCCTCTCTCTTTCTCTGTCTCTTTATCTCTCTGTGTATATTTGTGTGTGTCTCTCTGTCTCTGTTACTCTGTCTCCTCTTACACACACACACACACACACACACACACACACACACACACACACGCCCCATGACTTGTTTCTTTTCTTAGCTATCCAGTACAGCCAGAATAGAGGTTCAACTTACATTTCATTCCAGTTGACAAAAAAAGAGAATGACTTTGTGACTGGCAGGGCTCTGCAGCTTCTTACTTGGCATAACTTCTTCCCAGCATATGTGAGCCAGCAGGAGAACGAAAACGCTTTGTAGCTGAAAAGAAACATTGATCCCGTAAGCTCAACACATGAAAGAAGATAGCTTAATAAAAGGGGTCAATCATTGTTATTGTCCAAATCGAACAATGAAAATACATTTGTTTGTATAAAATGTGCTCTAAAAGTCGCTATAAAAATTTATGTTGGGTATGTCAGGAAGACCGCAATAGGTGGCTCCATCCCATAACCTTCCTGTGTTTGTGGAGACACCAGTTCAACAACACAATAACCTGTTACCTCTGGGAAATCCAGGTACCTGGATTGCAAGAGTTCTATACCCAGATGGCAAGAACAGATACGTCAGAGCAACCATGGAAATTCACAAGGTTCAGCCTCAGCCTCTCCTCAGCTGCCACTTGTTAGTGTGTGTGCATGTGTGTGAGTGTGTGTGTGAGTGTGTGTGAGTGAGAGAGGGGGAGTCAAGAGTGTCTCAGAACACCTGGATGCACCTCAAGAGGGATGGAGAAGTGAATAAGTGAATTTAATTTTAGGAGACACAGACACAAGAGTGATGTTACCCTCCTGTGCATTTATATGCTGATGGGAGAAAGTAGAGAGTCAGGGTCTCTGAGAACAAGGAACAATATCCATGCTTGTGTTTTGTGTGGTGCTCCTTGCCCCTGGTTTTTGGAGATACTGTCTCTCCGTAGTCCAGGGTAGCCTGGATTTGCTCTATAGTCTTACGTGGCCTTCTACTCTCAGCTGTTCCACTTAAGGACTACAGGCACCACCGCTATGGAAACTTTTAAAAATAATTATTTCCATAGTTTATATTTATTGTACAAAATAATGGTTTCTTTGCGCTATGTTCATGCATGCATATAATAAAATATGTTTATTTTAGCTGTACTTGGGTATCCCACTACATTTCTTCATTCACCCTTCCTTTCTTTTGGTTGTCACCTTCTTTCATAATAACCTCTCGTTTTCTTCCCATGCCTCAGTTTTCCTTCTTGATTCTATATTTGATACTAAACATACAATATTTATCCTTCTTAGGCTGGACTTTTTTGTTTAACCTGATCTCCAGCTTAATCTATTTTTCCTTGCAAAGGTTATAATTTTGTTCTTATTTACAGACAGTAACACTCTACTGTGTTATAGAATATTTTTTATCTATGTTTATGTAGTCGGAAGTTTAGCTGATTTCATAACTTGGCTGTGGTGGGTAGAGCCACCTTCAATAAGGATATGTGTATGTCCACACAGTAGGCTCTTTGGGGGCTAGTAAGGGTTCGCAATAGTACATTTGTGCTTCTTTGAGGAACCTACAAAGTGAGTTCCAACTCCCCAGTGCTAACTTTCATGCCCATTCATAGTGCACAAAGCTGGCCATCTCACAACATTCCTCCTCTGGATGGATCCCAGAGGTAGCTTTCTGTTCCCTTGGTGGTAGCTGTGACTAGGGTGACATAGTGGCTTTGACGTGCATTTCCTTGAGGTGAAGGCTGGAGACACTCAATACTTTTTCTGTGCATTTCATTTCACATATGACTTTTCGAGATTTTCTTTTTTATTACCATGAAGGATGCCTTTGAGATTTAGGAGAGGACTCCATTGACTCTATAGGTAGCTTTTGGAACTATGGCTAAATTCCTTCAAAACTAAGCTAGCCAGACAACTAACTAAGTTAGAGGAGACTTTCCATGTTCTGGGGCCCTCTTCATTGTCTTCCTCAGCATGTATGATTTTGTCTGGAAAGTTCTTTCACACATTTGCTTAGGCTGTTTTAGGAATTAGAACATTTTTGTTTGATTCGTTTCTTCTTATTTTTTCCTTACTATTTTTGTCGTAATGATGTTAGGGATGGCAGGCAGTAAAACATTCTGCTTTCTGAGGGTGTTTCTTTGTTTGTTTATGGTCAGATCTAAGCCCCCATCACTGTCCTGTGGACCTTTTAAGCACAAGCTATTTTGTGCAAGCAGACAATTTGATCCATTTTTTTCTAATTGAATTCCATTTGAATTTTTTCTTTGCAATTATTTCTCTGGCTATGATCCCAAACATCACTTTTTAAGTGCTAAGAGTCTATATGCTTGCTTCATTCCTGATTTTGGAGGGAATAGTTTTAGTTCTTCTCATTTAGAATGAGATTGTCAATAGATTTTCTGTGTATAGTATTTATTATGTTAGGGCATGATGATTCTTAGCTTCTTTGGAGCTTGTATTGTTAAAGGTTATAAATTTTTTAGTTGAGTTTTTCTTCATCAGTTAGGATGATCACGTGATTTTAGTCCCTAATCAGATTCACATACCTTTCTACCTTTGTCTATTTGTCTATTTTGAAACAACTTTGAATCCCTGGAATGAAACCACCTTGTCCATGTAACGGATCTTTGAAATACTTTGAAATACGCCATTGGCTTCAAATTGAAAGTATGTTTCTATTCATGCTCCTAAAGGGAAGGTACATACTCTCCATTCATTATATCTATCAGAATACAAAGTAACAGACGTTTCACGCCTGCATTGATGTAGCGGAGCATTCTCACCTCCCCTAATTTATCTCAATGCCCTTCTTCCTTTGTGTGCTTTTACTTCTAACATTCCTCTGTCTCCTTTCATGTCCGGGGCTTCCACTGCCCTCCAACTCCAGTTCCCGAAGACCTTGTTTTCCCCTTAGAAAACCATTCTACTTTTCTGAGTGCAACCCCTACTCACTCCCACTCAAACACCCACGTATTTATGCAGGTGAGAGATGGTGATCTAACTCAGTTATGGCAGCTCCATTTGTTGAATATCCTTCCTTCCTTCCTTCCTTCCTTCCTTCCTTCCTTCCTTCCTTCCTTCCTTCCTCCCTCCCTCCCTCCCTTCCTCCCTCCCTCCCTCCCTTCCCTGTCCCCCCCTCTCTCATCAATGTATAGATGTGACATCTTTGTCAAAAATTAGATGTTCACACTGGTGTAGTATTGTGGGACTGTGAGAGGAAGCTGGGTACCTTGTCGAACAGGCTTTGAACTCCGGAGACACTCAGGGACAGTAGGAGTTTGGCCTTGCTCCTGGTCTCCTGGCTCCTTTCACATAGCTACAGACTCCCACAGAGAGATCTATGGCCATCAGTCAGGTAGGACAACACCCCCTAGCCCCTCTACAGGTAGAGGGCATGACTACAGGCCACAGAGCCTCAAGATTGATCTCCATATTAAGGAGATACCTAAAGGCCAGAGGGCATAGCCAATTAAGCATTCCTTCCCAGACCTTCCTCCTTGCAAAATGTATTTAACTTCAGGCCTGCCTCAAGAATACCAGGGTATAGCTTCATCCATTTTTCCATCATAACAATAAATATCTTAAACTATCTCTCTTCTTTGGGGACCGCCATGAGGAACCATGGAGAAAGTCTTCAACTAAAGAGCCGCTGTGTAATCTCCTGCCGACAACCTCTCTACACTTCTAGCCTCGGAGGCCACCAACTCAAGCAAACAAGCTGAGCCAGCTGAGACCCAGCCAAGAGAGTCACTTCAACCAAGAGTCTCATCTCGGTGGGATGCAGCCAGAGTTTCTCCCCCTCTCCTCACATTGGCTGTGGGTCGATCCAGCCCATATGTCCCCATCTTGGCCCTTTCATGGTCTCTCAGAAGCACCTGAGAGCCCAAGGGTATGAGAACCAGTTGGTTCCTGGCCGCCTTGGCCCAGGGATCCCCCAACTCAAGAGCTCTAGCCTCCTAGGGACCCCAGACTGTGTTCTCTCCACCCCTGGAGCAGAGTCGTGCAGCATCTCACAGCTCGATGTCCACTTGCCCAGACATTGCCTGGAGTGAACACAGTACAAATTCCTACATCTCTGCCTCTCTGAGCTATAGCCCTAGCCCCTTGGCAGACATGGGACCCACAATTCACAACAGGATTCATTCCCACTCATGCCACAGCCCATTATAGTATTGTTTGTGCATTTGTTATTCTGCGACATTGGTTACGTGTCTTGTTTGTGCCTGAGACAGGTTGTCTTTGTCACTGTGGCTCTGTTGTCTAGTTTGAGGTCATGTTTTGTGAAATGGATGATACTGGTTTTTTTGCTTAGCACTATTATGGCTTCCCTTTGTATTTTTGTGTGAAATTTAGGGCATTTCTTTTTAGTTCTGTGAAGAATGTCATTAGAATTCTGAAGAGAATTACACTGAACCCATAGGTTTGTTTTGGTATTGATCATTTTCACAATATTGATTCTGCCAATCTAGGAGGACTGAATTTCTTTCTGTCTAGCATCTTCTCCATTTTAAAACAATGTATTTTAAAGTTTTCACCTCTGTAGTGGATATTTTTCCTGCAAGTTGGAAGGAGCTAAGGTGGGAGGAGTAAGGAGACGAAGAGGAGAAGGAAGAGGAGGAGCTAGGGAAGAGAGAACACCAAAGAGAGGGAAACATGGAAACGGATGTGTGTCTGTCTCTAGCAGTCAAAGGTAGTTGGTATATCTAGGTTGGATATTGGGTTACACTTCTGATTGTTTGGGCACCTTGCTATTGAGCATTACCAAATATATAAAGCCTTTGGATAGTCTAAGCATTAGAGTCTCATTCCTACCGGGCCCGCATGGGTGGCAGGATGGTCTGGGCTCAGCCCAGCATTGTGGAGAGAATGTGGAATATTGGCAGAGTCATCTCCCATGCTGGCATCTCATGGATGACAGGGCCGGTGTTTCTAGCTGGCTGTTTCTAGCTGTGGCACGCGCATGGCCTCTGGCTGCTTCCAGCTGCAGAGTGTTTGGCTTCAGACCTGAGCTAAGCAGAGCCGTTGCCACATATAGTCAGCCCATCCAGCAGCCTTCATTTAAATATCTAACTCAACGCACCTCATTAATCTAGTTATTTTTGAAGTTTCCTTGAGTAGTATATTTTTCTTATTTTTTTTCCTCAGCAAAGTCACCACTGCTATGTATAAAAGGTATTGATTTTTGCATTTTAACCTATAAGTTTACAGAAAATATTATGTTTATTAGGTTTAAAAGTTTTCTGATTGAGTCCATAGAATATTTTATGTATAAAACCATGACACATGTTATTTGCAAATAGATATGGTTTTTTCTTTTCCTTTCCTATTTTTCAATTCTGGTTTATATCCTTGTTTTAGCTAAGACTTTAAACAGCATATTAGATAAGAGTGGAGAGACTAAACACCCTTTTTCTGATTGCAGGTTTTACCCATTTAGAACTTTGTTACTTTAAATTTGTTGTAGGTAGCCTTTATTAATTGAGGTATGTTTTAATCTATTCAAAGTTTCTTTAGGACTTTTATCATGAAGGCATATTGCTCTTTGTCAAGGCCTTTTCTGCATATCTGGAGATGGTCAAGTGATTTCTACCATTAAGTCTATTTATCTTGAATTTGTTAAGATTTGATCTTGATCCATCAAAGTGATCTTGCATTCTGTCTGCCTGTAATTTTTTGAAAAAAAATTCTATTTAGGTCAACAGGAAATTTGACTTGGAGTTTTGATTTTCCATTGTGTGTTTATGTCACATGGGTACCTGGGTAGTCTTGACATGTGTGATCCCTTCTCTTTTTGTCTATGGAACAATTAGAAAAGGGTTGGTACTCAGTCTTTCTTCAATATTTGGTTGAATTCATCAGTGATTCTCTATGTTTTAGAGCTACAATTTATGAAGAGGCTTCTTATTGCTTCCATTGCGTTGCTTGCCATGGGGCTGTGAAAATTGGTTATATTCTCTGGCTTTAGATTTGAGAGGTCATATATATATTTAGACATGTGTATAATTCCTCCAAGTTTCCCAGTGTTTGGGATATAAACTTTCAAAGTATTCCCCAACGTTCTTCTGAGTTTCGATGAGGTTTACTCAGAAAAGTTCCCTTTCATCTCCAATTAATTATTACTTAATTGTTTTTTTTTGTTTCAGCTGGGGATTTGTCAATAGTGTTAATCTTTTCAAAGAGCCAGCATGCATAATTCTATGTATTATTCTTTTAGATTCTATTTCTTTAATTCCTGCCCTAGTCTTTATTACTTTGCTGCTGTCTATTGCAGTTTTAGTGTTAGGGCTTTACTGCCTTTGTGAAATGGATTTGGAAGAGTTCCTTTTCTTTGTATTTTATTGACTAGCTTGAGGAGCTCTGGTGTTGGTTTTTATTTGAAGGTCGAACATAATTCTGCAGTGAATCAGAAAGACAAGGGTTTGAATTGGCCCAAATTCACTTTTGTATTTTTCTTCCAAACCCAGCAGTGGATGAATGGGAAAACCTCCCAACCCTCAGATTCTCCCTGAGAGGGAAAATTCCTTGGTTCATAAATATTACAAGCTACTCAAATCTATCTCTCTCTCTCTCTCTCTCTCTCTCTCTCTCTCTCTCTCTCTCACACACACACACACACAGAGACACACACACACACACACAGACACACACATTGATTTTTATTTTAATCATACTGCAGACAAAAGTGTGGGAGCTATTTTGTAAAGGTTGTCTCAACTTTCTTTATATTTGTTTTTTTCAGTTTAGCTTTTGGTCACTTAAAATGAAGGTTCTATGTATGCTTGACAATAATTTGCACTCCCCAATTTTTATCCTGTGGCATATGGTATATTTTTCACTTGAAGTTTCTTGTATTGACATTTTATTCTGTATTCTTCTCCATTTAACTCACTGATCTCTTGGTTCCTGAGAGAGGCTCCAAACATGTTAGCAAACTGAAAGAGAGCCCATTTGTACACTTTTTGATGGTAAAAGTCACATGACAAAGAGACTCTAGAAATCCTTTCTTGTGTGCTTCATAAGGGGCAAATCCTTAGTGAGATTAAATTTCAGCTTGCTAACATGTTTGGAGCCTTCATAATTACAAATGTCAAAATATTTTCAAATGAGAATAACTTATTATACAATATACATTATTATGCAAATAGTACATTCATACATAATTACACTGGCATTATAATTACTATAACATGTGTTGTACTGTAGCTTGTGAATGATTGAAGAAATTAACATTGTTATTTCTACTTAACTAAAGAACTATTGGCATTTAATAGCTTTTAAAAGAGGAAGAGTTGATTTTCTTTAAGGGCGTGGTCCCTGGTACTCGGATCAGGCATCCAAGAGGTCACCATATCCTTGAGTATGGGGGTTATACAAATTTCACTAATTGAATTTTAACAAAAATGAGAGACTTGGGTGTGCCTACATACACCTCTAACCCGAGCACTCTGAAAGCAGACACTGGTAGATCTATGCAAGTTATAAGCCATCCTGGGCTACACTGTGATAACTTGTCTCAAAAATAATTAAACACACACACACACACACACACACACACACATGTACACACACGTACACACACAGGGAAACAGAAAGACAGAGACATACAGACACACTGAGACAGTTACAGTGAGAGACAAAGAAACAGAGAGAGTGAGAGAGACAAGAGAGGGATGAGCAAGATATGGGAGGGAGAAAGAGAGAATCCAAAGCTGTGGCTAGGCAGGAGGTGGTATCAGGAATGATTGGGGCATGGGGTGAATATGATCAGAAAACATTGTATTAAATCTCAATGAATTCATACAATATTATTAAAATGATTTTCTTAGACTTTTTGATATAATCCCAGCATATGATGTGATTCTGTACTGCTCTTACTAACTAGCTATGGTCCTTAGTCAACCATTCTCCTACTGGCTATAATTAGTCTGGTCTCTTTTTCTACGGTGCTGGCCCTTTGGTCCTCAGATCTAATTCTTAGGATAAGATCTTCTTTGCTTCCAGAGTCTCTTCTGTTTCAGTTTCTTTTTATGAACAAGACTTGTTCAACTTTCAGCTCAGCTCATTCCTGACCTCTGCTCTCCTGACCCAGATAACTATTTCATAAATCAAGTATGGTTTATAATTTTATTCAGAGAAGTTTATGTAAACATTTCCAATAAATCTTTATTGGGAATGTATTATACATTGAGAAGTGTTTTGGATTATTATATAGATATTGTTAAAAGGAATAGGAGGGAAATTAATAATGTGCAATTTTGAAGGTATTATGTAATATATGCATCTATAAGCAGATAAACTTATGTCATCATTGAGACACAGACATCTTTAATATTTTCTATTCAGAACTGTTCAGCTAAAAGTCACGCACTACACTTCTGACCCCCAGAGTGTGAGATATTAGTCTGTGGTGTTACATGGTTAAATCTGGGAGACATTTGACAAGGGCACAGCAATACCTATGTCACCAGGGAAACTTACACACATGTGGTTTGTCAGCTTTTTAGGAGAAGATTGGCTGGCTCTGAATTTCCTCAAGAGTACTGTGTCTGTTTCTGGGGGACAGCCTCCATCTCTAGTCTTAAAATTTGTTCCTCTAGTGAGTAAAAGGTATCATTTTGTTTCGCCTATTAAGGTCCTTACTTTTCTGGTATAGTAGTTTTTTGTAGAAAAGCATTATTTTATATCTATAATTATATGTACATGGATACATAACAATGTTATATATGTTAAAATATGCTGAAACTATTTAGACTGCATTTGTAGAGAAAAATGGAGAAAAACTGAAGAGCTTATGCTTATGCAAATATACACTATGATCAAATCTATAGTATATTTTCACTTATATACATAGATATATTACTATATAGATGGACATATGCTACATATTTACTTATGTATCAATACATATATAATACATATGTGTATCATATATATATATATATATATATATATATATATATATATCTTTAGTTACATTTACCACGTTATAGAGAATTTCCACATGAATTAAAAGTAATGTATATTTATTTATGACTAAAAAATTATAAGAAAATATTCACTAGGGTAGCATGCAATTACACAGCATTCTTTTAAAACTCATCATAAAATTAAGACAGGAAATGCATGATGGTTTCATTTGGTAGATTCTAAACACATGTGTGAGCTCTGGTTTCCCTTCAGATCACATAAATCATTAACATTTTACTGAAGAGATGTGTATATAAATAGTGTTCTATACGTAGAGATAAATTTTATTTTGCATTAATCATATAAATGTGTACACATTTTATTTTACACAGACACACAAACACACACACACAGTCTCTAGGAAAGACTGTAAGAGTCAGAGGCTATAGATGACAGCAGGGAAACTTTTCTGGATAAAACAGGGGAGATGCACACATGACATCAGCAGCTGTGACAGACACACACAAGATGTGCACAAGTTCAAGTCAGACAAGAACCCCAGCTCATAGAGGGGAGATGAGCACCAAGCCCCTCATCTAGTCTAGCGTCTGTTGGTACTTGATAGCTGTTGGGAGAGGGGGAGGTGGTTTGCTTTTAGGGTGAGGACCCAGGTAGGTTGACCACCCATCACTGGGTGGCTGGTGCCAGGTAGTATGTGCACAGCAGATTGGACTAGATGGATTTATAAAACAGAAAAGGAAAAGTGTAAAGTTCAATGGGTCCAGAAATGGTGGTTATGGGAAGAGTTGTAGAAGCAGAAGTGGGCACGATCCCAATGTATGAAATTCTCAAAGAATTAATAAAAATATACCAGTCTCAAAAATTATTTATTTTAATTATTAGTTGTCTCAGCTTTTTTCTTTTTTTCCTTTCAGGTGTCAAATGATGTGGGCGTAGTATGTTCATGAACAAGTGATTTCACTGACTTTCGTAAATTTAATCAGTGTCCTCTTCTTTATGCAACCCGTAAAGAATTTACCTTATGCAATGTTTTTATGTTATTCTAAAAAGGTACTACATAAGAACAGTCAACTTTACACCAAAGGTTATTCCAAGAAGAAGGTTATTCCAAGAATGGGTGAAATAAATTAACCCATGAGCAATCCTTCCTTTGTTAAGGATCCAATCTGACAAGTGTGTGCAGCACTCACAGCTATATAGAGGTCAGAGGGCTTCACTTTTCTTTTCCATAGTCGTAGCGCCTGTGCATGCACTTGCTCTTTCCCTCTATCCTCTTAAGTATTATTAATTACTTAAATCAACTCACGAAAAAAAAAGTTTAAGAAAGCCGTAAAACAGGACGAACGTCGATTTTATAATGAGCCACAGTCTGTAGTCATTATTTTAATATGGTGAAGGGAAAATTCATACTCACCTGAAACCTAACTTTTATTAAGTGACCTTACAATAAAAAAATATAAATAAATCTGACATGTTTTCCTGTTCAAGGGAGAACAATGCTAATTACACCCCGGCAACAATTGTGAGAATTCTCCGCTGCTCACCTGTGTGCCCAGGTCTCTGGAACGTTGTGCAGGGAACACACCGTGAAGCTCAGGTGGGACTGGAGGCCGGCGTGGATGCAGGAGACACCTCCAGGTGTGTGCACGGGCTGGAAATCCGTGCAAAAGCTACTGCAGTACACCTCAATTAGCTGATAGATGGACCTTGTTAGTTCAGCTGTCGCTTTCTCTATGGAGCCTAGGCGAGGAAAGGATAGAGAATGAGATGACCGTGAAGGGTCGTATTTCTCATAAGCTATCAATTATTGCTTTGAAATCTCTTATAATGAAATTTAAATAAAATTTAATTAAAGAGACCCGTATTAACTGAAGCCAATTAGCCATCCGGGCCTCCGGAGGCAGCTTGGCATAGCTGCAGCTAGATCATCTGTCTACACACTTGGCGTATCTTCTTCTGTACAGATTTTGAAAACATAACCTTTTAGTTACAAATTGGAGGCTCTTTTTATGATTAAGCTAACATGCTGATCAATTGAAATTTGCAATCAGTTATCTTCTTATTGATGAATATTTTAGAGTTAGCTTCAAGAAAAGGATTATATTTTCTAAATGGTTTATGATTACCGAAAACTTTTTCAGGATGCTCATCGCCTAATGGGTGATGTCATAAAGGGATTATGAGAGTCAGTTTTAAAAGTCAACTCGGCATTACCGACTGTCACCTGAAGATTTTCTTTTTATGTTAGATTGGCCTGAGGCATGTCTGTGAGGGATTGTATTGATTGTTGCTTGCAACTGGAAGACCCAGCCCATTGTGGGTGGGCTCCATACCCTAGGCTGGATCTCCTGAACTATTTAAGATAGAAGAAATATACATGAAAGCAAGCAGGAAGAATCCATGCACTTCCCCCTTTCTAGTCTTGACTGTAACCTACCTTTCTTTCTTTCTTTCTTTCTTTCTTTCTTTCTTTCTTTCTTTCTTTCTTTCTTCCTTCCTTCCTTCCTTCCTTCCTTCCCTCCCTCCCTCTCTCCTTCTCTCTCTCTCTCTCTCTCTCTCTCTCTCTCTCTCTCTCTCTTTGTTTCTGGATATTTTGTTATAACCACATAAATGAAATAAGGCCATTGATAAAGTAAAATATAACAATCTAACAATTTTCCTATAAGAGCAGAGGAAATGTTGAGAGGACACATCAGCACATTAGATTCTTCTTCGTGTCTGCTGTGACAGGACTGAAGCACACACTGGGTCAGGTCACTGGCACTGTCATTCATGGACACACATGCACCTTTCTCCAAAGCTGCTTCTCAAACAAAGATTGTGTCTTGGTTTCTAGTTGTTTTGAGAAGAAAAGGGCATGAAGACCTAGCATTCTTCCTGAGTGTTCTACACCGAGCATTCTTCCTGAGTGTTCTGCACCGTTTCAGTGTGAGAGGATCTGGGCTCCATGAGATGGGAGCCAGCTCCAACGTGATGCTTGTGTCCACAACCCCCCCCCCCCCCCAGCAATGCCGCACATGATTAGACACCCTTTGTTGTTGCTCAGCATGTGCCATTATTCCCTTATTTGTCAATGCACACAAAAGTTATGATAGGCCAACTGGACTCATTTGTCTCATTTCTTGAATGGTGTCTCCCCTCCTCCTTCCCCCCCCCCAACAGCCTGGGGGAAGATGAGCAAAGAGAAAAGGCTCTAATTAAATTTCTCTGAGGAATCAGCAGTGGGAATTCATGAAGCAGAAGCAAAAAGCACCATGATAATAATCCTAAAGCAAGCCTTGTCAAACTCTGAAGGCCACCCAACAGGGACTTTTTCTGAATCATGGGTGGTAGAGATTTGGAAGTTTCTAGAAGAATGTCGTTTTCTCTCTTCAAATTGTTCTGTTGGTTCTTTGGAACAAGAAGCCCGAACTTTCTGTCAATAACTTCCAATCTTGTCAAAGTGTGATGGTGAATATATATCTAACATTATTGGTTTGACCGCAAGTTTGTATTTTTGAGAACTTTAATTATTTTGACACTTATCATATTTTCCTCTTTATTACTGGTTCAGACAGACAGCTCTGTTTTGTTATTTCTTAATAATGTCCTGATGTAATCTGTGATTCCAGAACTCTGAATGAAGAATACATTTCAAATGTACGATCATCACAGGATATCAGATAGGTCACTTAGCAAACAACTGCTATAAAGGTATGAAAACCTGAGATAAAATTCTAAAGATGGACCCCAAAATCTAGGCATGGGAGCTAGAGAACACTGGTGGTTAAGAACACTATATGTCCTAGCACCCACATGTCAGCTCACTGTAGTCTGTAAGTTCAGCTACAGAGGATCCAGTTTCCTGTTTGACCTCTGTGGGCACCATCCATATCAACAATACATGCAGTCAAACACTCATACATGAGAGATGAAATTAAATGAGTATTTTAAAAAATCTGACACACAGGTTTGCATCTGTGATCTCAGCACTGGGAGAGAGAAACAGGTGGCTTCCTGAAATTTGCTATGCCGTCATCCAGGCCAAACTGGTAAACTCCAGCTGTAGTAGGAGACCTTGTCTCAAAAAACCAAAGTGGAGTGTGACTAAAAAGGACAAGTGGTGGTGACTTCTAGCCTCTTAGCACATGTACATGTGCACATACACCTGTACACACATACGTGCGCAGCAATAACATCACCAAACTCTTTTATGAATCAAGAGCTTGTGCTTGGTAGAGAAATAAATACAGCGAAAAAGTATTTATCATACCCGTATTTTCCCTGAGCAAAGAATTACAATGTTAATTTACTAGTAAATCAAATATATTAATTGAAATCTGTTGTGATTCGTTATGGAGTATAAATCTTTGGAGGCATTTCTGTTTAGTTTTATGGAATCTCATATTCTAACACCCTGAGAAGTATGGGTAGAAGAAACCTCATTATAACACTTCAGTTAGAAGGGGGTGGAGCGTCATTACTATAGTGTGCCTGTGCTTTCCACAGATGACTCTGTGCCAGGAATATTGTGAGGCCATCTGTGTCTCTTCTACCCCTCTATATGTTAGAGTCTTCTGGTAATCCCCTTTGCACTAGTTTGGAATGTTTTCTCCACATCCGTTGCCCCTGTATTACTTCTAGGATGACACACGGAGGGTGACTTTGGTATCATTGATCTCCTCTTTCCAAATATTGGAATTAGAATTGATACGATGTTTCTCATGCAACTCTTTACTAAAAAGATTAACTATTTGGAAGGTGGGTGTTTTTCAAATGCTTCCCACAGTTATTTCTGCAATTATGCTTCTCAAGTTAGTTATGTAGTCCCTGAAAGATATCAGAGCTCCTGTGCCAAATATCATCTTCCTGTACACACACTGTCTACTTTGTGCCTATTAGGATGACTGATGATTCAAGGTGATTCAAGAGTCTTGGGTTCCAGAGTTAAGAAGGTGGGGAGCTGATAATGGAAACTACATCTTCTGATTGAAAAGTGGATGCTGCTCTGAAGCACATGGTCACATATGCACTCTTGATTGAAGTAGGGAAATCTACTTGTAGTACCTCCATCCCAGATTCTCTGTGCGTCTCGATGCAGAACCCAATCCTTCTGCCTGGCCTATCAGCTGGTCTTTCAAATATAGCTTGATTCTAAATTAGAAATTAAGGACTTTGGAGATAAGTCTCGCAACTTTTCTCACATCAGAATCCAATTTATAGTAACTTCTTGCAGTATCTTAGGATGACTAAAGGATTTTAAAAATAATTCTTGCTGCATGTGATGAGACAGATCTTTAATTCTTCCCGGATGGAAAAAGCAGGCAGATATCTGGAAGATCAAGGCCAGTCTGGTCTTAGCATTGAGTTTCTGACCAGCAGAAGCCTATGTAGCGATATCAGTCTCAAAACAAAACAGAACAATAACAACAACAACAACAACAACAAATCAACCAACCAAACAGACATACAAACAATCGAAAAACAAAACAGAATAAAACGACGACCACCACAACAAATCCTTCCATCTTTAGGGATCTCTACTTTTCTCATTTTATTAAAACAAACCAGAATAAAAAATATTCTCTTGTGAATTTATCACTTCCTTCACTAGGAGGGCTATTAAGGGTCTGAGTAAGCCGTTTCTCCCTTGCCTGTGTGGACATTTGTTACCACAGTATTTAGATGCCGGACTGAAGAAAAAGGGAGACAGAATTCTAAGACTTATGTCCTTTGTTCCCTTTATTTTTTTATAAATGTTCGAATATATATTTTTGTTACCTTTTTTTGAAGTCTCTGAATTCTGATGAAAATTCTAAAAAGTGGAAAAAAAAAAGGAAAGTGTTTGTGTTACTAATCCAGGAAATAATAAAAGTGGTAATATCAGAAAATCAGCACACAATACTTTCTCTGGGATGAGAGAATGATATAAGTGTCTCTTGGTTTATTTATTAATGTCACAGATTAAACACTGGAAATATATATATCGTATAGTAAGAAACCCTTCTGGATATTGCAGTGAGTAATGGTGGTTATTAGAGGTTTTTTCTTTTTTTTTTTAAATGTTGCTCAAATCGGCCAAGCCTTTCATTATTAAAGCACCCTGCAGACCTTGTCAAGCTCCGTCTCTCCATCATGACAGGAACCAATCTTCTGTTTTAAGTGCATTTCAAATGCTTGTTGTTCACTGCCTATCTCTTATTATTAGCAGACAGTCAGGCACAAGATTTGAGGAACATCCTAAAGAGGTCTGGATGAAGTGGGAAAAGAACCATATAAATTCTCCCCTTGGTTTTATTTCTCTCATTTTCTAGAGTATTAATTAACTTATAGTTGAACACTGAGGAAAATATATTAAATCACAAATCCAAACCACAATCTGAAACGCTATTATTTGCATTCTTATCCTTGTTATTTATAATCATGTGTACAACATGACATCTGTATTTATGTCTGTATTGGAAATGTGGAATTCCTCAGCTGGCTTGGGGCTTTCTGGCTCTAAGTTTATTATCATGAAAACTATATATCATGACTCACATATTCACTAAAAATAATGTTTCAGTGGAAAGAAAAGTTCAAGTTTCTTAGAAGATCCATTCTTATTGGCAGAATTTTTGAAAGACTGAAAAAAAAATTATTTTACTTATGGACTCTTGATACATTGACCATAGTTGTCTAAAACTCCTGGACTTCTGGTATTCTCCAGTCTCGGCTCTTTTGACAGCCAGACAACAAGAGTGAATTACCATTCAAGTCATTTTTTTTCTTTGATTAAAAATAAATATTAAATTTTGTTTCTAAGGAAGTTAATTAACTAAACAGCACATCTATTAAGCAAATAATCCAGAGAATAGCTGTTTCCTTATACCAAAGAATTTCCGTAGGATTCCTTTAGAGAGGAAATATTTCCTATGGTAAAATATAATTAAATTTGAATGTAACCTTTTGATTCAAAATGTCACTATATGAATCTCAGGAGCACTTGTATTAGGTAAATATTTCACAAGAACATAGCATCAAACAGAAGTCCCAACAACTCCAGGTAATATTTTCATCCTGTCCAGGTGGGACAGACTACTTGAGCTGTTAGCTGGTTTGACTAGAATTCAATTTATTCAGAAATGTAGACATGTATTATAAAAATCACCATGACACCCACCTACAGCACAACAGGAAAGAACATATTTTCCACTCTGTGCTTCAATTTTCTGGAGTAGTTTATAAAAATATATTAAATGAGTTTCTGAATAATAACTTGAAGGCTAAAGATTGTTTTCAATATAAAGTAGGAGCCTAGAAGTATAGTTATGATTTAATTCTTCATTTTGACAAGCTTTCATTTATTAGATCCTTAATTACTTCCCTACGTGGCAGGAAATAGTGTCTTGCATGATGACCAAAAACATGGCCAAGGAAAAAGCAAAGCGTCTCAATTTCGGAGTTGCTGGCAGAGACTTGGACCCCTCTGTGTTTGTTATCTTAGATCGTAGTGGGTAGACAGATTGGTTTTGTTGACTTTATAATTGTAATTGGTTACTGCACAAATCCTGCAAAATGTATTTAGTATTTTGTGCCAGCATTCCTGTATATGTAGGCTCACAATTAAGATGGGATAAAAACCAGTGGGCAGGATCAGGGCACACAGCATGGAAGCAAGGAACTTTAAAGTCTGTAAAAAAAATAACTAGGATCTTGGGGTTGGGGTAAAGATGAGTAATCCACTTATTAATGATGCACTTTAAATAAAATAAAATTTTCAATTCTGTCCATGAAAATCATTACCATCATCAAAATTAGAGACTATCTATGATTTCAACTGAAAAGGAATAAAAGTCACACATTCAGTGCATAAAAACACAAGGTCTGTATTGTGTAAATCTAAGCTTTTCTTGAGCATAATCCCCCATGGTGTTCCTAGAAAATAGGTAATTTTTCCGTAAAAGGTTCTTTTGGATTCAGATCTACTGAGAAGTTGAATATCTTGGAGAAAGAAATTAGGGTTGTGTTTTAGGTACTTAAGGAAGTGACTCCTTGGGAGAGCAGACATTTTATTCCTTAGAGAACTTTAATAGCACATGAAGTGCTTCTCTATCAAAAAGTGATTTTCCTCTCTCTTTGCCCCATTACTTGTTTCTACTGATCCATTACGAGGTAGATATAAAAGTTGAAATCCAGCTTAATGGTCTCCACAGAAGAGAGGACACACATCCATACTTCCATATCTGCTCCACTGTAACAGAAATCTGTGGTGGCCGTGAGATGAAGGGAGGGCAGAGATGGAGTTTGTGGTACTTAATGCTTCCATGCTGATCTTGGGAGGAAAACTCAAAGCTACCGAAGGAATCATCCCAATTACCAGGTGGTAACTTGGCTCTGATTTAAACTCACCATTGAAAGCAAGAGTGGTTAATTAATTTGCCACAATCAGATTCAGGTAGGAACTAGCATACCAAGAGTAACCCAACCCCATTTGTAGCACTGAAAGATTACAGTGTTTGCTTATAGCTCTAGGTGCTTGCAGCATCCCCAAAAAAGGTAATAACCAAGAAGACAAATTATCACTTGGGAGCTAATTCTCACTGGCTTAGTTTTCTGGATTGACTCCGTTTAGTGAAAGTGAAGAGACTTTTATTTATCAAGTTTGTTAGAACTATTTATTTTCAGAACATGTAGGTGGCATGCTTTTCAAAACTATAGCATTGCTTGTTTTTGTCCGGACACAGAGAGAACAATACAATCAAATTAAATGTAGACCCAACATATTTCTCACCCAATTGTCATCTGGGAAGTTCATAGATCTTATTATCTATACTAGTGGTATGGTGGTTTGTCGGAATCCATGGCAAGGCCTTATTCTTGGCTAACACTCACCCTTGGCTCTCCTACCTACTATTCTTCTTTCTGTTTACCTTCCAGGATTCACTTGTCAGTTCTCAGAACTTCAAACGAGGCCTCATAGCAACCCACCTTAGTAACCCTTCCTCCTGATCTTTAGATTTAGCCAACATCCTGCTAGATAGATGTTTTTAGAACCCTTGGTAATGGCAAGACTTTGTGAGAACAACAGGTATAACCTAGTTAGACCTCACAGCTGCACCTACCTTCCTCCACCTGCAAAGCCCTCTCTCCTTTCCTACCCCTCCCCATATCCTGTTTTCAGAGTATGTAACCTGTGTGAACAGTCTTTGCCAGCTTGATCAGACTTCTTGACTTGCTGTGCCTTTTTATTTTCTCGTGCATCTCAGCCCTCTCCACAGGGTCTAAGGGTCCCACTTGATTGTCCAGCTGGACTGGACAGTGGTTAGTAATGACTATCTGCTTGACACAATCTAGAGACAAGCTTGTGAGTGTTCCTATGAAGGGTGATCTAGGCAACTCTGGCCTTTGAGCACGAGGATTATCTTGATTGAATTAGCTGAAGTGAGACATTTCCTTCAGATGGTAGCATTCTCTGGCTGAGAGTCAGGATTATGTGAATACAAAGAGAAGGCTGAGCACTGACATGCATTCATTGAGTTCCTGGACTTCAGAGGCTGTAACATGGCCATCTCCTTCCAGTTTCTGATGCCTCAGTTCCCCTGCACTGATGCACTCACTGTCCTTCACACTGCACTGACGCACTGTTCTTCACACTGCAGTGATGGACTGTTCTTCACACTCCACTGATGCACTGTTCTTCACACTG
>NW_021604792.1:2034718-2056161 GCF_004785775.1 Grammomys surdaster
ACTCCACTGATGCACTGTTCTTCACACTGCACTGATGGACTGTTCTTTGGGTTGTAAGTTTCAGTCAACATTGCTTTCCTTAAAGAGATTTTGTCACATAGCTCACCATAGACACAACAAAGTAACTCAATAAGTGGGAAAGTTAAAAATAAAAAACATACTTTTTTCAGTAAAAAAATCCAGGAAAAAAATACAAATCATTCTTAAACATTAAATTTAGGGATTATTGATTTAGCTGATTAGTTCTTTTAGCTGATATTTATTTTTAGCATATTTGGTGATCTGTGTCTGGGACAACTTAGCATTGTTACCCTCATTGTTCACAGAATGCAAATAAATTGTTTGTTCCCATTGTTTAATCATAAAACAACTTTTGATTAAAACAAGACATAGCCATGCATTTAATTACTGACTTTGCATAGTTACTCTGGTGTCAGAAGCAATAAGCAGCCAGCATAATTATTTACACATTCAGTAAAAGTGATTATGTATATTTGAAACCAATCTTTTGAGAATTTCTAGACTAATGTATTTAAAGGGAATATAATCTTGTTGTTCATTCCATGCAGATAAAGAATTCATGTATTCATGTTTTAATCCTCTGTCCCTAAGTACCATGTGCAGCAAATTTGGGTAATAAAATGAAAATGCTAATACTAAATTAATGGCATTATAATGAGAAAGTGTTGAAGTAGAATAAAATTATATTAAATGAATAATATGTATCAAGTGTTAATTATAGTAGTTCTTCTGTCATGAGTTTCAAGACTGTGGTCAAAGCCCTTCTAAATGTACCAAGTAGAAGATTTTAGAAATAAACAATACATAACATTTTAAGTTGAGCATCATTCTGAGTAGTATAATGTAACCCCTCCTTGTCCAACTCCTTACTGCCCAGGGCCAGATCATTCAGTTTGTCTCCTGTATTTACGCAGTATGTGCTACTTATACATTGGTCACCTAGTAACATCTCAACTTCCAAATAAGTTGCCAGGGTTTGGAGTATTTGTGCTCATGTAAACATATTTGACTTAGTGACCTTAAAGAGTAACTATAATACTGCTGCCAATTGTGTTATATGTTATGGAATAGTATTATGTTGCTATATTTTATCATTTTTATTAGTTCATTACCTGTTTATTTTGTAAATTGAAACTTATCATGGGTAAACCTGTATCAAGTGGCACTGATACATGGTATCTGTCAGTATGCACCTGAAGAGGAACTATCATATTGATTTATTATGATTATTATTATTATTGCCATCATTATTACTGTTACATTTCTATTCATTTGTTAAACTAGCAGACAGGTTGTAAATAGATATCACAAATGTCATTTCTGATTAGCATTCACACTAGAAAGTTTACTTTTTTATTGAGATTTAAAATCTTGTATAATGCTCCATTTTTTCCAAACCTTTCAAAGTAGGAAATGGTTCAGGGTATAGTTTCCAGAGAATTTTCCCAGAGTCACAGTATCAGTGTCTATGTCACATTCTGTGGAAAAGCACATCTGCAGTCTATTGCCTTCAGCTGAATAGCCTGACTATTCTGTACCTGTGCAGAAGACCATCATCACCAGCCTGTATACACACCTGCTAGAATACTGTGCCATGTACATACTCAGACACCAGAGGACCCTGAACTTGGAAATTTTGAGGGAAGTCATGAATTTCTTGACTGTCAGAGTGTTAGAGAATTCCTTTTAACTTAATTTGAATCTTTTTGTTATAACATAATTGGGATACCTATACTTTTGAATAACCGAAAAAATACTGTGTGCTCACACACAACACACATGTACACACAGACATTTGATTTCCAGTCAAAACCTTTCCATCCTCTTTAAGTGATTGCTGAGCATAGACTTAATTATGCTGTAACAGTGGAATATATTTACCTGTGATGGTCTCTGCAGAATTAGATTTAGTTCTTTTACTGCATCTGAAACTTGTTTGGTTTCAATACACCCCAGAACACTGCATATGTTTCTAACTTCTTCAATAACATTATTCACATGTGGCTGTAGATAACAAGAACACATATCAACATTTATTAAAATTTACATTCAGTTGACTTCTTTCTCATGAAGAAGGAGTGGGATGGAAAGTAGTTAGCTGTTCACATCAAAAGCTTCACATAACTGTTTTGCTAACTAACTGGAGTCTAATTTATTGTTATTTAAAATGAAATGAGAGAGGGAAGAAAGGGAGAAAGAGATAAAGGAGGAAGATGGAGGTGTTGTAACATGGCCAAAAAATTACCTTTAGTGAACAAAGCTTGGGCAACTGAGGGACACTCCTGGGGGAAAAAGACAGAGGGCCTTTCACCTCAGGTGCATTTTATTCCCTGTATTGGTCTTGGACTAGATTTCATGCCTCATGTGATAAGCACATTCAATTTATAAGACATGTTTATACATTTTTGATGTCAGATCATAATTGTAGAGCCTGATCTGGTCATTGTGTTCAGAATCTGGTTATCACCTCCTGCCTGGCTTTTGTGCTTTCCCAGATATGCACGCCAGGCAGTTGTGTTTCCATTGCTCCGTCCTGGTAAAGTTCTGGGAAAGAGCTGCTCTGTTAATATTTAGTATGTGTTTATTGTCATTTTTTTTACATGTTTTTCTCATTAAGTTTTTCTAAACTCAAACAACTTTCCTTCAATCATTTCTTTCTTTGTTACATTTGTATATAAAAGTACAGTGCATTTGAAGAAAGGTTGTCTGCAGCATCAGACTGTAGTCTGCCCCATTCTTTCAGGTTCTCTGGATCCCAGATCCAGCTAGCAAGATCTGCACAGGTCAATGACAGTGGACAAGAGGAGTGATAAAATAGGACAGTAAGCTAGAGAAAGATAAGGATTCACAAAATAAATTGTTCTAACCTACATTTTCTGGAATATTTTCTTAACAAAAACATCAATTAAATTTTATGCTCAGGAGGTTTTGTTCACCAATAGGACACCATTTCAACTATTTAGTGGAAAATAAAAATGCTTCTTAATGCCTTCATAGTACAATTTAAGAGATTTTAAAATAAACACTGAAAATAAATTTAGGGAGAATTATTAATGAATGTCACAGAAGACAAAATAGACATCCCTCAAACGTCAACAGACCTGATAAGCAAAAATAAGAGGAGTTTATTTAGTTAAGATTCATTTTTACAGATTGAAACTATGTAGTTGTTCATGATAGCATAAAGGACAAATATCTATGAGGTAGTCCCTTTGGGGAAGAGTCAGCTGCTTCCTCAGCATGTGACTCATCAGAGTGGACGTACTGAAAATTACATGGGTACCAGCATCCTACATGGTTAATAAACTCAATCAAAACACATACTTCTCTAACAACCAGAGAGTAAGGGTTGAGATTTCTGTGCAGATTCTGTGCAATTTTCATCAACACTGGGTTGTAGTTTTGAGTATCATGTTTAAGACTGGAAAAACTGACAAACTATAGGGCTCCTTAGAAGAACATTACCCTTGTTAATAGATGTAGAGGAATTTTAATCCAGCAACATGGCTGCTCTGGCAAGGGTTTCTCATACAAAGATTTTCTAGGTCTGTGTGATCTGGCTGGAATGCAGACACACCTTTAATCCCTCTGACTAGATACAGACATGCCCTTAGTATACACCTTTAATCCCAAATAATGTTAGTAAAGTTAGTTTGTAGAAGGAAGTAGCCGTGTTTGGACATAGTATCTAATTGAGGGACAGACAAAATGATGAATCAGAGAAAGATTTGACAGAATGAGTCAGAGTTAGGAGACACTCAACTTAAGACAAGAACAGTAGAGGAAAGAGAGGATACTTAAGAGCAGAAAGAGAAAAGAAGAGGGGTGGTGTGGTTGGTGATGGGTGGCCAAATGTGTGTGTGTGTGTGTGTGTGTGGCAGCTTTACTGTTACAGTTTTACAAAGACAGCAAGCGAAAACAGAATGAACCAAAGAATTAGAAGGAGTCAGAAGATTGAAATGGATTATCAGAGTTAGTTTCAGGCCAAGCAGAGCAATTCAGTCAGAAGATGAGAGAAGGCAGTTTGAATCACTCAGCTTGGAGAGAAGTTTGTGCCAAAACAGTTGAGTTGAACCATCCAGCCAGAGTTTAGAAAAGCTAGTGAGAATGAGCTTATTCAGCAGTAAGCCTCCGAGACAACAATTAAATCAGGTGAGTAAATGTTACTTTTCCAAATAGAAAGTCAACATATTCACTGAGGTCAGCACAGTTCTATGGGGAAGTTTCATGTTCTACCCACAATTATCATTTAAGTATTTACTCCCATATGCCTAGATAATGTCTTCTCTACATGAGGAGTCATAGCAATTGACTAGAAGGTTGCTATCAAGATTACATGAAATAAAATATAAAAATATGAATCAGAAAATTCTAATGTTTAACTTTGATCCATTCACGTGTGTTTTTAATTATAAAAGAATCAGACCTCATCTATTTTGCACAGATAACTAATGAAGTAGGATTAAACATCATAAGATTATTGAATATATAAAAGGTTGTGTTTCCTGACTTATGTACTGGGAAGATCCTCAAAATGTAAATTCTTAAAAATACAGACATATTATCAACTAAAATGAAAATTCTGAATCACCTTGTGTCCCTGGCAATGTGAGATTTAGTTTACTCTGTAACAGCCTTGCAGTATGTCTTATTGGCTTATATAATCTATGTATCTCATTTTATAGTCACAGACTCTGAAGATAATTATAACTAACTGTAGTCACAAGTCACTGAGAATGCTAGAATATATTGAGTGAAATGATGCAGTCATAAAAATAACCTGGTGATGGATTGAATATGAAAAACTGACAAAAACTGGATTAAGGATGAGCCTAAATTTTATTTTTGAGGGGAGGGGTGGGAATAAAAATAAAAGTGTAGTTTCAGTGGCTGGAGATATGAACATTTAAGGAAGAAACCCTATGTTGACTCCTGGCTTCCACAGCTTCCCGTATAGATGAGAGTGAGCTTACATACTCAATGTATATGCATGAGCTCACACACAAATACACACATATAGACACACACACAAACAAACAAAAACACACAGCTTTAAGCACAGAAGAGAGTCCGTCACCATGAGATTTTTAGGAGTACTATTTGATTCAGGTATTTTTGATATATATCATGATCTACCCTAGGGATATGAAATGGCTTTCTAGCTCTTACATTTTTCATATTAAGAAACACAATACTCTTTATGCACACACACACACATACACACACACATACACACACACATACACACACACACACTCCCCACATACACACAAACCCTGTATGCTCAGAAAAGAGTGGATGCACAGCTCAGCCCATAACAGAGATTGATTGATTCATCCTTCAGAAGATGGAAAGCTAAGGAGAATCTTTCAATCTGAGCTACAGCTCAAACATTGGTCCTTCAGGGGCCCCAGGCAACTGTGGGTCTGGATTTAGATTCTGACATGAGGACTTAATGTTTATAGCTCACATTCAGACAGGTGCTGATGGATTGAACCTCATGGTTGGATGGTGTTGGGGAAGGGGTGATTGAGAACTAAGACCCAGAGTCAACAGAGGACAATGGGAGGGTTATAACCTATAAAAGAGAAGACACATGCCTGGTAGGGAGCTCAGAGTACTGTTTCCTTCCTATAGCTGTTATCTGTAAAGCTGATAGCCACACCTCTTGTTATACATACCTGTAGCTATTTACCTGTATTGTTTTATGGAATTGTGTTAATTTCAGTAGGTCAATGTGTTTGTGTATGAGAGGCCCTGGAGTCTAGGAGGTGGAATCCAGCTGCAAAAGTGGACTGGTTGGTGGCAGGTCTTACAGGTTACAGGTTACAGGCTAGCCCCTCTTTCATCCCAACCCTATTCTTTCTGTTTCTGGCTATGTGTAGAGACAAACCTAGCTCTCTGATCATTAACTTCTCATCACCATGAGCTGAGTGGCACCATGCCTCCTTCCTCAGTGGTTAGTAGCCCCTCAAACCGTGAGCCACATTACAACCTTCTACCTTAAGCTGTTCCTTGTCAAACTGCCAGTTACAATTAAAGGAAAGTAACTATTTCAGAGGTTGGCATTATTGGGGTTTCAGGCAGAAGCAGACTCAATGGATCTGTGTGGACATACTTTCCAACCATTCTCTAATATATGTATATATGTGTATTCATTTGATGTATATATACACATGCACACACATGCATATGCATCCATGCACACATATATATGTGTGCACAAAAACACATGTTTACAGATGCACATGTTCAGATACACACACATACATACACTCATGTACATATGCACACATACATACACATAACATATGCACACAAACACATGTATATAATGGACACATGCACAATAAAGTGGTTACAGAGAAAATTTGTTTTGAATGGCCAAATCCTTTGAAAGTCCTGTATTCACATATAAGGGAAGGTGGGTTTTAGAACAATATGATAAAAGTAAAAACTCTCAAAAGTATAGGTTTGACATTGAGAAGGCATCTCCAGGACGAATGAACTCCTCCACTTGCAGGCACATTAAGTATCAGGGTAGTTTACAGAAGAACTCTGTAATTCGCAGACATTTGGTCTGGGCTAAATTCCTCCTAACTCTGATCATTTGAGTTAATGAAACCCCAAACAGCTATGCAATGATATATTCTGTGAGACATGTTCTGAAATCTTTGAAGACATTTGATGTATTACAGTCCTCACAGGCTCAGAATCCCGATACTTCATATAATAAACTTACCTGAGAAACGTGTCCATCACTGGAAAACGTGGATGACAAATGTTTCTCTTCCACACCTTCCTAGAAAAGAGAATGGGCCACCACAGGAATGAAAGAAGCTAACTGTCGTGGACTTTCTTAGTGGTGACAGAGACAAAGGCAAGCTGCTTTTAAACAGTCACACAGCCCTTACTCATTTCCAGATTTCACAGAAATATGAACAAGTGTCTGTTTAAATATCGAGTATCTGTTTAAATATGCTGCCTCAAAGTATCAAAATCAACTCGTGAATTCAGAGACATTTGAGAGTTTAGGATGCTTTCCTCTCCAGTTTTTTTCCCTGCCATAGTTTTTTTTTTTTTTTTTTTTTTTTTTTGTTTCCTCTGAAGAGATGGATATTTTCTCTGTAGGAGCATTCTGGCTTGAAGTGTAGAATGTTGGGATAATTGTAAAAAGTGAATGCATTTAATCATATAATGCCATATAATGTACAAAGTCGTAAATTGTTATGACTCTTGTATACATGCAAAACCACAATGTCACCAAGTGAATATCGTCACAAAGACTAACAGGAGACATGGGGCACATCAAATGCTTAAGCTTTGGCAAAGAATAGGAGAGGATCCATTTACCAAATTCTTCAAGACCGAGTTTGAGTTAGTACACTTGTTTGGAACTGAAGGGCCTATTCGGCAGAGGTGTGTGGTGATGAGCACTGTCTAGGAATAGGCACAAAGCCTTGCCTTCTTGGTGGACTTTTTTCATAAAAGTAAAACATTGGGTTCCTGGAAGTTGGGGCTACAGTAGTTGCCTCCTGGTGCAGGCATAAGCCTTTGCTTCTGAGAAGCAGAGAGCAAACACTAGAAGTAGGTAGGGCACAGGTGACTGTCTTCTGCTAACAAGGGAAGAGTCATGATGAAACCTCTGTGCACAGGGGACACTTTGCCTTGAGCCCAGGATCCTACTCAATGTCAACTCCACATCAGGCTTTGGTAACAAGATGCTCTGTTGCACAAGACTAAATCCAGACTTAAGGAGGAATTTACCTACTGTGCACAGGGGGGTCACTGTCCCCATCAAAAGTCCAGGTACAAAGTCGACTTGAAGATGTGCTTGACTCTTACAACAGCAAACCCTCTTAGACTCCAGTGCCAAAAGAATGAGTCAATCATTTAGTAATAAACAGAGAGAGAGAGAGAGAGAGAGAGAGAGAGAGAGAGAGAGAGAGAGAGGACTACAGAGAGGAGAGGAAGCATGGAGAAGGCCCTCTGTACAAATGTTTTCACAGGATTACAACACCCTACACACTAACATTCAGCAGAAGAAAGCTAACCACCCTCTGCCCTCAGTAAAACTTGCCTCAATCTCTAACATAGTTCTACATATAATGTCTAGCACTCGATAAATTAAAAGAAAAGATTGTGTCACAGAAACACAAGCCAGTGCAGTTTATTGTAACTACGATATACAGATTACTGATGTCAAACTATTAAACGACCTTGATATCAGGACTAAACACCAATTCTCCTAAAATATGTGTGTAGATTCACCAATATGCTTAGCAAGGTGTCTGAGAAAGACTCAGGATAAGAATAACAATGAGGAGACTTCTATTACGTGCTGTCAAACACGGGGATTGAATAACTTCCAACTCGAGACACAGCTCAACAGTAAAGAACAGTGGCTGCTCTTCCAGAGGACCTGGGTTTGATTCCCAGCACACACACACACACACACACACACACACACACACACACACACACAGAGGCACACACACATCACAGACACACACACCACACAGACACACACACATACACACACACACACACACACACACATCTGTAATTCCAGTTGCAGGAGATCTGAAGCCTCTTCTGGAATCCACAAGTACAGTACACTCACATGATTCATATGCATACATGTAAGCAAAACAAACATGCACAAAATATATAAAATTAAATTAAATAATAAAATAAAGACTGAACAGGACAGGCTGTCTAGAAACTAATGAGTAAACATATGGCTAATAGTTTTTAAAAATCATGCCAAGCTCCTGCAATTGAGGAAAATAAACTATTTTAAATAAATGAACTCCTTGCTGTGCACTTAAAAATAAAAAGGAATCCCTGTGAAACACCACCACTCTCTATGGAACTGCACCATAGAGGAACTATGGACAGTTAAAAGTGCTGGGGTGGGGGTAGGGATGGTCTCTTTTCCTTCTGCAGTGTAGTCACCAACGAGTTGTCTTGCTCTGCTAAGGAACCTCCCTCCCCTGCTTACGCAGGCAACCTGGATTTATCTCATTGGTCTGATACACCCACAAAACAAGCCGAAACAAAAGAAAAGACATTAAAGTCTTTTAAAAGAAGAAATTGGGTTAAGTGTAAGAGACAGGGTGGATAGGGGAAGTTAACAGGGCACCAAAATAACCACATTCATTGTATGAAAATGTCAAAGAATTAAAAATTTGAATGATTACCACTTTATATACAAAAGAGCAATTTGAAATGGGACATAGAATATCAAGGCAGAAAATTGTAAATAATCCTAAGAAAACTGAAAAAAAGTTTGCAAATCTGTGGAAGCCAATCTTCAATTAATAGTATAAAAAGCGTAACATAATTTTTTAACCTGGGTTTTAAGCAAAAGTTCAAGGACTGAAGAGATAGCTCAGTGGTTCAGACAGTGACTTCTTTTGTATAATACCCAGGTTTGGTTCATGGCAGCCACATCAGGTGGCTTACAACGTTTGCTATAAAATATTGAGGACGATTGTTATATTTATCAAAAAGTGCATACATATTTGTTAATAAGAAATAAAAGTTAACAACAAAACATAATTACACATACCTCAAGTTGTACTATATCACATTGTGAAAAAAGAAGCTATGTTATGTTGTGAAATATACATAAACTTATTGGATACCTATGCATGAACAACCCCAAATTTATACCCCAGAAAAATTATTGTTATTTTCTCAAATGTCTGCAAACAGCATAGGAGATAAACTGAGATCCATTTTTATTTTAATGGAGTACTATTCAACACTTAAAGTGAACATAGCCAACGCATGGAGGAAGCATATTTGTGTGTGTGTGTGTGTGTGTGTGTTTGTGTCTGTGTTTGTGTGTCTCTGTGTGTCTGTGTGTCTGTATGTCTCTGTGTGTGTGTGTCTGTGTATCTGTCTGTGTGTGGTGTGTATGTGTTTGTGTGTCTGTGTGTCTGTATCTGTATTTCTCTGTATGTGTTTCTGTGTGTCCGTGTTTGTGTGTGTGTGTTTCTGTGTGTCTGTATGTGTCTCTCTGTGTATGGTATGTGTGTGTCTGTCTGTGTGTCGTGTGCATGTGTTTGTGTGTTTCTGTGTATCTGTATCTGTGTTTCTCTGCGTGTGTGTTTCTGTGTGTCTGTGTGTTCCATAGGAAAAAAATGTGAAGGTCAAAGCACAAAATGTATTATCTTTTCACTGTTGGGTTGCAAGGACAGGCTTGATGACAAGTGCGTTTACAGGTGACAGGTGGAGACATCTTGTGGGCACAAAGGGCTTGTCTTCTGCAGAAGACAGAAAGTGAAAGGGCCCAGAGTCACAGACACCAGCAGTACATGATCCTTCACCAGTGTCTGTCATATAACTAGCCTTCATACTGTATATACATTTCTAAATATTCATCCTGTGATGCACAGCATATCTAAGCACTAGAGAGAGAGTGCAGACAGTGCTTACTTCTTTCCAGAAACTTCTCTGGGGCTCTTGTTCTCACTAGAACGCCATCTTCTTTGTGGCGAACTATCTTCTGCTTCAAGGACCACGATTCTGAGATTCTGAGGATCTTACATCTTCAGTCTCAGAGTGAATGTTCTTTACATAATAGTTCTGACTTTCAGTCATTTCAGCCTGGCCTGCGTTTTAACTAAGGCAGCCTTCATTCTGAAAATTGTGTCTGATTTTCCCATGACCTGACTCTGTCTCCTCAGTTTCTCTCTTTCTGACCTCTCACTGGTCATCATACCTGGTCATTTTTTTTTTCTTATTTTCTTCTTATGAATTTTTTCTCCTTTCCACAACCTTTTATTGTATCCAATTGTGATTATAAACTGGATTGATGGTTTTATTCTGGATTCTCCATAACCCCCACCCCCCCATTCCCGTCTCTGTGATAGCAATGAAAACAAGGGCTGACGTGGTATTGCAAGACTGATACCACGTGGCTCACGCTCCTGGGATGGCGTTCTTCCAATCACTGCCCTGTGTAAAACACATTACACGGGTCGTTTTCACTGATCTTTAAAGGTATCATTGTCTTATATTTTATTATCTCTACTGAGCGATGAGGAATATGAATTAGGAAGGCTAGGTAAAATTCCTCCACAGTAATGGAAGTTGACAGAAATATCTCTCAGGTGGAGGAAAGTTCTGTTTCTAAATTCTGACCTGGACTATAACTCTGCTTAAATTATGTTTGAAATTGGACATTCTGAACATCTACTAGTGTATTTGCTATTACTAAGAGTGCTCAACTCTAAAAAAAACTATAACCTGTGTTACTATATCCCATTCTAAGCCTTTCTGCTTATATTTTGAGTTTTCTTCCTCTCTGGAGGTTTGTGACTTTAGTTAAGGATCGTGTCCTTGTTTCTCCTGAGCTGTTTAATGTGAATACAGATGACACATTATTCTTTTGTTTATTATTGATACAACATCTGGATCATAGGCGAGACGGTGGAAGAGCTGGGGAGTAGAGCTCTTCACCCTGCCTAGACCAGGAAGACACTGCCTGGAGTCCAGTCACGTTTCAGCTAGAATTGATTTCGTACGATCTCGGCCCATGTGCTCTGCAATTAGTTCAGGGCTTCATTAGATTCGCTTACCTCTAATGGTCCTGACTGACGTTTCGGTAGGCATTCAGCAAGGAGACTCAAGTCTCCCCGTAAGAAGCAATTTTGAATCAGAAGTCCATTCTTTCAGCCAGGGTAAGACCTGATTTTATAGTGTGCTGGGATGAATAGTCTCCACTCAGGGAATTACTTATGTAAATGGACCCAGTCTCAAGCCAGGTCCTCAGCCACTTCAGGGAAGGGCACTCACCGCCTCCATCTATCCAGGGAGCAAAACGTTCAATTCTTAAGCATTCAGGAATAGCTTTTGGAGAACTCTTTTACTTTTTATTTCTTTCAAAAATTAAGATAAATATAGGATACAGAATGTCTTCAAAATTATTTTTCTGAAAATTCAAAATATCCACGGAAACAGAAGTCAGGAGATAAGTTTCGAATGGAGAAGTTTCATATAAGCTACCTGCACAGTTAGCCACCTAGGACACAACCCAGGCCACCCAATTTGAAATTAATGAAGTCTAAAACATGTTGAAAGAATTACTTCAAAGGACAAACCTATTTGGCAGTTGAAATTACCCACCTGACTAGAAATATCTGTGACATTTACCTCCCCAAGGATTTGTTATCTTGTTTTCTAATCATGCAGAATAATCTAAGTTTGTAAGAGATGGTGGAAACATTATTTTACAAATCAATACTGTTTGGTATATTGATGAAATGGTGATTTGTCAAAGAAGCAGGTGATCTGATCCTGGGGCCATGAGGCAACGCTGCTTAATTCACTTGTCAATAAGCACGTGCAACATTTAGAGCCAATATCGTGGTCTGCCCATGCGTTGTTCCAGATGCTCTGTTTCCAAAGCTCATCCAACAAGCTTTTCATGAGTCTAACGGGATCGCTTAGGGCTTAAGAACATGCATGGGGCCAGGTACCCAAGTCCAGTTCCCGACATCCATTTCAGATGCGTCACAACCACTTGGAACTGCAGCACTAGAGGTCATGACGCCCTTTTCTGTCTACTGAGTACATCTGCACTTACACTCACATACCCAGAGAGACATACACATATGCACATAACGTTAAGAATTAAATCTAAAAAAAATAATAAATCTCTTTGGTTTGGATTGAGTTCATGTGGAACCACACAGGCACTGTGGTCTATTTATAAATTAATCCAGTTCCAAGCAATGGTTGTGTTCTGCTAACGACAACGTGAAGACAGTGTTTCTTTGATGTTTTGCCAATATTTTAGTCACATTGGAAAAATTAACAGTGGCCAATGGTTTCTTTCAAAGCGAACATATGGATGGCTTCCTATGTGAGTAATGCAATCAAGCTTCTAAAATTGAAAAGCCCGAAGTATTACAGATCTTCAAAAGTCTGACCGGGTGTAAAGAAGATGCCAATAACACACAAAAAACACTGAGATATTAAACTAAATGAAATCAACTCTTGAGATTATTAACCCTCAAAACAGTCTCTGCATTGGTGATTGAAGTCTTTGTGTGCCGTGGTCCTGGCAAATTTCAAATTTTACCTAAGACAGGTTATTATGGGCTTGAACAAGTCAAGTGTAAAAGGGCACAACTTATGAGGCACACACACACACACACACACACACACAGAGAGAGAGAGAGAGAGAGAGAGAGAGAGAGAGAGAGAGAGAGAGAGAGAGAATTCATGTATTTGTGCAGGCTCCTGTACGTGCACCTGTGAAGGATGTTAGGCATCGTACTCTACATTTTTTAAGACAAGTTTTCTTTATTACAATTAGAAAAAAAATATTTCCATAAAATGCACTATAGACATTGTTTTTGTTTTTGTCTTGTCATCACCATTCCTTACTTTAAAGTAGCTGCGTCTAGTGGGTGGTCAACTGGACAAATTGATTCTCTACTGGAGTCACAATGGGTAGGGAAGATCCAGACACCCCATCATCACAAAAACACAATCTTAATGACCTTTGTTGACCTTCCTTGTAAAAGTGAGTTCATTGCTTCTTACTCACCTGCCTTTCTTCTTTCACAGTGACACAGCACAGAACCCCTATCATTTGTTGGTCCATCAGACTTGCACCTTTCAGAGCCTAGAACTAAAACAGCTAAAGCTCCATTCTTTTTCTTTGTTTGTTTGTATTTTGTTTGCAGATAGAATCACCTGTAGCCCAGGTTGGCCTGGAACACACTACGAAGTTGAACATGACCTCGAACTTTTGACCTTCTGTCCTTCATATTCTTAGTGTATCGTACCTCACTCACTAAATCTCTGTGGTTTATTTAAACTACCAAGTCTCAGGAATTTGATTATAGCAACACAAAATGGATTTTACAACAGGAGATGGTACTGAATCAAGGGGACTACCATATCCAACTAGTCTTGTCCTGTTGAAAGGACAGTCAGAACAGGGTAGAGGAGACTGCTGCGCTGCTGCTACGTGCCACGGATTGTCCATCAACTATCAAAGACAAAGAAGTACACATGGAAGTGATTACTCAACACACTCTCTAGAAGGGATACTCTACTTTTTAAGACAAGGTCACTCAGGAAACCAAGGTCATTGCATCAGCTGGATTACCTGACCAGTGAGTCCTCTGGATCATCTTGCCTCTGCTTTCCCAGGCCTGAGGTTATATATATGTGTTACCATACCCAGACTTTTTCATGGCTGCTGCAATCCAAACTTCGTTCTTTGTATTTGCCATACTAGTTACTTTACCTACCAAGACATCTCCTGAGCCTCACTTGGGACACTTCTGTAAGAGTTAAGGTAGTGTCATTTTCCTTCACTCGTACCCAATATCTTTACATTTCAAGACAGGCCTAAGAAAGACAATTATGATAGAGAGAATACAAGACTTCAGGGAGGCAAATGAGGTGTGTAATTGTATAGGCATCCCTATATTGGTAATTATTGGTATAGAATTCACATTCATATCCAAGTTTGGCTATCCACATCAAAACCACACCTTCCACTAAAGCTCATTCCTGTTAGGCGTAGTGAGTGGTCTGAGAGCTGCATCCTCTCACAGACCTGTTGATCCCACCAGTTCATGAGAAAAGGAGCCGTCATCTGATCAAAGTTAGGCTCTGATTTGCAGGGCTTTTGTGTAAGGTGTTCTGTTGACTTACTTTGGAAAAGCCAGCCTTCCCTAAGAGCAGCTCTCAGGAATGATATGTCTAATGGAGATCACAACTCAGATGCCCAGCAGGTGCCTAGATTTTAGTAGCCTTGGACTGAATCCATCTTAGTTTTCTCCTGCTGAGCCATCCTCTCTCCTCCTCCTTATCCTCTGGAATTGATCTCTCCGTGCTGTGGGCTGCAGCCAGGAAATCTGCGGTTATTTTAGGCTTACTGAGTCTTTCACCCAATCATGCAAATTTCACATTTCACCCCATCTCTGACCTGCAATATCATGTTGGACCTGGACCTCGCTATCACCTTGAGCTAATGGGATGCTTCTCTAATCACCCAGCAGCCATTCCACTACTGTGAACAATGGCCTCTGCCATCAGCTGATAAATCAAAAAGGCATTAGCTGGTTATATAAGATCCAAAGGAATCTACATAACTCTTGCCAGCCTCAACCCTTGAATCTGATTGAAGTTGTATTAAATTTAATATAGTTTCCAACACACCAGGCAGTTCCTCATTTAATTGGTTTCTGCTTCTATTTTTTCTTTGCTGAATGTTTTCTCTACTTCCTACCTTTCTTTAAGGTTTCCTACTGATGACCAAGAAATACATACTTGTATTGCAACAAGCAATGGAAACGTGTGATGCTAATTGGTGGGATTTTTTTTGTCTTTATGTGATGTGTGTGTGTGTGTGTGTCTGTGTGTCTGTGTGTCTGTGTGTGTGTGTTCTGTATGCACATGGCTTTTTGGTAGCAACTACAGCATTTTACTACGTATTTCCTTTCTTTATATTAGCATGGTAGGATGGAAATCCCCTTGTAATATGGATTCTGCTTTATTCATCTCTATTTCTTAAAAAAAGTTTACAAAGTTTAAGAAAAATAGGAGATGGTTAATCAATGCTCACTGAACAGACAGCTAAAGCTAGGGAAGCCAGTACCTGGGTTTTCAACAGGCGTTCGACATGGAGGTTGTATTTTTTCATTACTGTGGAGAGGCACTGTCTACAAAGATAAAAACAAAAATTTGGTTAAACTTGTGTAGAGAATTAGTATCACACATTTAGTACAGACATCTATCATAAGTTCCATTTTTCCCTTGATTCTCTATTAGGCAGAACGTAAACAGATTACTTGATATGACTTAAATATTTGTACCCTAAAATTATTCTAATTTTGTAGAATTTTTGAACCAATGCAGAGGATTCTTGCATCAACTCCCTACATTCTACCACATGTAACCTCTTATCTTAGAAGACATATTTAAACTGGCAGACACTTCACGAGCCCTCCACTCCCGAAAGGTTCATAGATTATAACTTCCATATTGTGATTGTATTAAATGTTAAGTTGACAGTGATATAAAGTGATATAAAAATCACTTTAGAAAAAAAAAGTTCCTGGGAATATCTATAAGGGGCTATCTTGATTTAGGTTTAGTTGAGATAGAAAGAATCGCCAACTGTGGGTGGGTCCATTCCATGGGAAGGGGCATTCTGGACTGTGTATGATGCAGAGGGTGGACTGAACATTAACCTATCTCCATCCTTCCTCTATCTCTTTACTGTGCATGCATTGTGAATAGCTGCTCAAACTCTGGCGGTTGTGCCTTCTCCATAGTGATGGACTGTAACCTTGAACTGTGGGCTGAAATAAATCCTTTCTTTCTGTGATGTAGGAGCTGTCACCGAAAACATCTAGTAAGGTTAGTGTCTTGTCATTCCCTGGTCTCTGGGAGTTGAAGATTAGTCACCATTGTTTAGTGTGATAGTGTTAATAGTCAACAGGACAAGATCTGGAGTCACCTAGGACACTTGGATTTGGCGTCACCTAGGAAAGTCATCTTGGACCATGCCTGTGAGGGATTATCTATACTAAGTTAGCCTCTGGCCCTGTCTGTGACGGTTTATCTTGGTTAAGTTAATTAAAAGTGGGAAGATCCATTCTGAACACAGGGGGCATCATTCTTCAGGCTCTGGGACATAGACGAGCATTCACCTCTCTTTTCTTCCTGAACAGAGGCACATATCCAGCTATACCAGACTTCTGTTGCCTTGACTCCTCTGCCATGATGGATTTTACCCTCAACTTGAGAACCACTGCAAAACAAACCTTTTCTTTCTTAAGTTGTTTGTGCCACGGCGTTTTATCACAGTAGCTAGAAAAATAACTAGTATAGCCAGTTACATGATTGATCATGTGCATACTATGAAGGCCCCTTGGAAGTCCAAAGGGCCAGTGTTTGGAAAAGTTCCAATGGCTTCCTGGAGGTTAGTATGCCCTAGAGAGTTGGGTTCTCTGTATTCTTTCTTATTCTTTTGAATTATCTCATCCTTGACCACTGCAACGCCTTTTAAGTATCCACGTGCGCCTCTGAGTCTCTAAATTTCAGGAACCTCATGAGAGGTTCCTGAACCTCAGGAGAGGGATATAAGGCCTCAAATTAGAGATGGCTTATCACAAGCATAAGCTATTTTAGCATCTGAATCATAATGGGTGAGTCTTCCAAAAGGAAAATACATTGAGTCCTCAATATACTTTCCTTTTGGCACCATCTCCAGGTATACCTTGTCTATGTTGAATTGACTATGAGGATACATAGAAGTTGTCTACTACAAAACTAAACTCTTGCTTGTTAGAAGGGAGAAATGTCCACATCTTTTAGGGTCATAGAAACTTCTTTGTTGATGTAAGACCAGAGGAGAGATAGTTCACTCTAAAAATTCAAATGCAATTCATAAGCTGATAATGATAAATGTTAGTATTAAGAAATACTAAATATCCAGTCTTAAAAATCATTTGGCAGGTATTTATGATGGATGGGGCTGTCTTCGGCAACAGATCACTGCATTTCTCTTTCCCAGGCTTATCTATTGTTCCAGACTTATCTGTGTTTCGTTGGGATGTATGTGATTTGAGCAGAGATTCTTGCCAGCTTTGCTGTTCAGAGTACTTTCTAAAACATTATTAACTTTATCTTCTTATTTGTCCTGAAAAACTCTTGAGACGAATTTAATAATGAGTTATAGACAAAAACCTACCTGGAAAACCCATTAATATATTTTCCAGTAGCTTTCTTCTCGTGTGTTACCCCATTATCTGTTTAGCTGTCATTTTAAGATAAAAATACATAAATTCTATACAAGCCAGTGGAGTGGTAAGAAAAGTATGTTTTCATGCAAAATATGTTCCTAATGTTTAAAAGACCTCCAAGATCTATTCCTTCACTTGGCTTGTAAATATAATATCTATCTCATAGGAAAGAAAAGTAATTGGAAATATTGATGATCAATCATTTTTCTCAACTTGTAAGAAATAGATAAAACATAGAAGGCAGAGACCCAACGATAAGCCTCTGTCGTTACTCTAGACATCAAGGACTTGATGACTCTGTTTTGTTGAGAAGGGATTTTTGGTATGTAGTCTGGAATAGTAGTTCATGTGCAGTCTTCCTGACCTTCCCACTCCATGTCTGAGTGTGTGGACTCCTGGTGTCATAGTGTTCAGCCTTTTAGTCTGTGAAGACAGGGAGGAAAACACTATCTCACAGAAAGCTAAGGTGTACAGTTGTAATGAGGTTGTAAGGAACCTGTGCCAGGTAACACTGAGGAGAGAATGGTTGGAAACTGAAGTGCTCATTTTTTTTAATCTGTCTTTGGTCATGTCTTCAGTACTGTGTCTATGTTATTTTGTTTTAACTTCTCTGTTTTAGTTCCTATAATGTTGCAGGATATTTGATCATACTGAGAACATCGAGACTGTGTTATTTACTAGGGGAAAAACTTGTTTTCAGTTGTGGTGGAGTTCAGTCTTAGCACACACCTTTAATCCTTCTGACATGCCCTTAGAACACACTTTTAATCCCAAACAATGAAGGTAAAGCTGGCTTGTAGAAGCTATTCAAAAGTGATCTCTAATTGAGTGGCAGGCAAAGTGATGAATCAGAGAAAGATTTGACAGAATATGATATTCTCAATTCTTACAACAGAGAAAAGAGAGGCTACTTAAGAGAGAGCAGCATAGAGAAAGGAGGTAGGAGGCAGATTTACTTGGATAGTTGTGCAGAGACACATTGCAGAGAGAACAAGTTCTACATAGGTGAAGGCTGAATGATCCAGAGAATGAGAAGGAACCATATTAGAACAAATTGTCAGTTAGTATGAGACCAAGCAGAGAAATTCAGTAGAAGCTCAGAGAAACCATATTGAATCAGTCAGCTTGGAGAGGAATTTGAGCCAGAACAGCTAGCTAAGTTGAACCAGCCAGCCATAGTTCAGAAAAATCCAGGAAGGGGTGTGCTTATTCAGCAGCAAGTCTCAAGAGCTGAACACATTCTAGGACTAGATTTGAGTGTATGATACAGGAGTTTAGTCTGAACCTAGGCTGGCCCTGTTAGATGCCCTCCGCCATTTATTATATTAAGACTTTTGCTTTGCCCTGACTTAATCCAGTGGACACCTACGCATGGCCAAGGCCACCACACCGATAAAGGCAAGTGATGGCATCTGTGAGACAAGAACAGGAGAATGTTTTTTTTCAGACTGTTTTCCCACATTCTCTGCTCCTCTATTTCTTGTCCCAAGAACTAGTCTCAAGTTGCAATACTTCCTTGCCCAGGGATTTCCTTGTTAGGAACTTGTTAGAAATGTGTTAGGTTTTCTATCTCTCTACCGTACTTCCGGTTCCATTCTTTGATGTTTGTTTCTCCACAGCCTGTGGGTAGATTTATTTTGTAAAAATGAAGCTGCGGCCTTAGTTAATATTTCCAGCATCTTGTATGCGGTTCTTGTAACTATGCATGAAGAAAAATCTTGGATTGGATGATGCTGGAAGGCCTTTTCAGTCCTAACTATGTGTGATGATGCTGGATGAGCCTGGGTGAGAAGGAGTGGTTCTGGGCAAAGTCAACAGAGAGAAGCTCTGCTTCAGTGTGTAGATGCCACCTTTGGTGGTCCCACTGTATATGCGTTCAGCATTCACACTAACAGTGACTTAGGAGCCTGAGGTCTGTTATCTAACCTCTTGGAGCTTTGGTTTCCATGATTCTTAAGCAGATAAGAAGGGTCATCACAGCCGTGAGGAGAGATTCAGGCAAGAAAATGCATGCAAAATATGCAATGCAAGGGTGTTACAGAGTGGAGATTGTTATTAATACGCCACAACTAATTCAGCTAACTTTGTAGCAGGCTTTGCTTTAGAGACTGATGACATGGCCACCCCAACACAAACACCCCTGACTTCCACTTATCACTCCCGGGTTTCTTCCTGTTTTTTTTTCTCACAACAATTTAATTCCGGAAAAACCTAACCTACAGCCCTGATGTCTTCTGATGTGTCTTTTACTGATGCATCTATTCTGAGCAACACAGGCATACATTTCTGTGTGAGGATCGATTACGAAGTGCCCATTTCCTGTCATTTGAGTTTCCCAATATGAATTCACACTCCTCTGTTTATGACATACCAATTATATCAGGGAGGCCCAGAAGGAATTTTAAATAGGAGACGGTGACTTTCAAGGTGTGGGAATTGGGTTTTTACAAAGAGCCGAATTACATGAATACCCAGATTCACAAAATGAATAAGAAAAGAAAAAGAAAGAAAGAAAGAAATCCTTCGGAGTGTAATAACCAGCAGCAGAGATATTTCAAAATGAAAGTCACATTATTCAGTAAGGTGCTAGCAGCTCCTCAAGTACAGCTGAGGAGCTGTGAAGAGTAGATAATTATTAACAGAGCTTGCCAAGGGGCGTCAGGTAGCAAAGTACTATAGGTGAAGTGGTGCCGGCGAAGGGACAGTATTTACAGTTGACTGAAAGATATTGTGATCTGGCATCTGAGAATGCAAGGGGAGAAAAGTGTCTTGGGATAGAAATAGAACAGCTTACCTGGATATTTTCCAAATATGTGTAAATTCTAAAAGTTGGTTCAGATGAAACTGACTGTGGTCATCTTCACTCTGCAGACGGCAGAATATATTAATATTTATAGACTGACTAGGAGTGAGGTGCAGATAAAAATAGGTCTGGTGCTTCCTGCTGTCACTTCATTCAGCTCTTTTGATAACCTCAATTCATCATTTTTATACTTTGTTTTAAATAACTCCCACTACTTTCTTTAACTGTGTGAGCCCTCCTTTCAAGTGAAACAGCAAGCTCGGCCTCAGAGGAGGATAAACCCAGAGGATCCTGGGAAAACAATGGGCTATCACCAAGGACAAACCAAGTATCTCCTCAGAAGGAGGAAGGCAGGTTTTTAATACCAGTTCTCCTGCCTTCCTCTTCTCTTTCCCCTTCTCCCTCTCCTTCCTTTCCTGTTTCTCCTCCTCAGATCTCTCTTACTTGCTTCATCTTTTCTTTTTTGGTGTGCACACCAAGCAAGCCATGACAGAATGGCACTTAACTTTCCAGATGATCGACAGAAGACACCTAAATATTCTTTTTTTTTTTCCACTTTACAGTGTTCTGCTGCTGCAGTATCGCTATAAGAGATACTCTTTATGCAAGTAAGTAATACATTTCAGCTATTGGTAACGACAGATTCTAGGAGTTAATTGGTGACCTATTTTTCTTCTAATCGACAGGAAGCATCTATCTTAAAACCTTAGTTTTATGGCCCCTATCTATATACAGGCACACACACACACACACACACACACACACACACACACACACACACCACACACTACACACACACCACACACCACACACCACACACCACACACACACAC
>NW_021604792.1:2056561-2072907 GCF_004785775.1 Grammomys surdaster
ACACACCACATACCACACACACACACCACACACACCACATACCACACACACACACACACACACACACCACACACACACCACACACACACACCACACACACACACACACACACACACACACACACACTTACTTTGATTCTGTGGCCTCTTCCTCAGTAAACATTCATGCAAACCTTATGCACAAGTGCTCACAGTGGCTTATCCTTCATCCTAATGGCATTGACCATGAGGGGAACACGTTTCGTTGTTGAAACCTGTTTCTTACAGTCTGGGTGACCCGTGTCTATTTTTAAAACTGCTTGTGCTCCTGACAGAAAACGTCAGAAGAAAGTCTTAGATGTGTCAACAGTGAATTAATTTTTATGTTTTCTACTTTGGTGAGTAGGCTAAAAAGAAGCGAGGCGACACGGAAAGAGTAAGGGCGGCTTTCTACAACAATGGTTTGAGAGAACGCAGTTAGAAACTGCGGAAATGTTAAGAGATGTGAGTTTGAATTAGAGTCACCTAAGACAGAAATAGTGGCGCTGGTATTTTCCACTTTGAAACAGAAAAAGCTAAAGTTTATATTATATTTGGTAAAACATGAGAAATTACGGTGTTAAAGAGCGAGAAAAAGACGGTTGAATTTGTCGCCCTCGTGTGGTCAACCGATGCCATTACGATGAAGGATAAGCTACTCAAATCTTTAGCACAGGTTTTGCAAGAATATTTACTGGGAAAGAATCAGAAGCATTTAGGTGTGTGTGTGTGTGTGTGTGTGTGTGTGTGTGTGTGCGCGCGCGTGATGACAAACGTTTTAAGACATTAGGAAACTGGTGTCATTAAAATGGTGTAACACGTAGAACTTCAGTGTCCATAGAAGTTAAACCAAAGCAAACACGTAAATAGCTTTTGTTTGTTTACTGAAGAACAAAGTCTAAAATACAGCCACTTTCATGTCCCCATATCAGACACTCAGATTTACTGTAAAAGTGCTTTATTCATCTCCAGATATATTTTTGGGGGGAGGAGGAAATTGGTCTTTTTTTCCTTAATGTCATTTATCAGTAACTCTTATCTCAAATATTCATTTATTTTAAATGTTTTTATGTTTGCATGCTTCTATGCATGTACATCACACGTGTGCAACGGCTGCAGACAGTAGATCATGCTGGATCCAGTGGAGCCGGAATTGAGGGAGATTGTGAGTTGCTGTGTCAGCACCAGGAACAGAACTGCAGTTCTCTAGAAGAGCAGTTAGTGCTCTTAACCACTGAGCCATCTCTCTGGCCCCTAGAAATACTTATTAAAGTATCTAGAAAAGATAGAGAAAACCCTAAGTTGCCATGAAATTCATTGTACACTTCACAATGTAGTTTAATTCAGTTTCTCTAAAGCTGACATAATACTAAGGGAAAATATTAATTTTCTTCTCGTGTAAAATCTATTACTGAGCCAGTTCTGGTTATGCAGACCCATGACAGTAGAATTTGAGATAATGAGGCAGGAAGATTGTGAGTTGGATGTCAGCCTGGGCTCCATAGTAAGATTTTGTCATGAAAAAACTGGATTACTGTAGTTGTTCTGTGAATATCTTGTGCACTAGAAGGAAATCTTGTTTCTGTGATTAGCTTATACAATTTTGACAGCACTTTTGAAAGAAATTTAAAGAGAATTGAAACATTAAAAGAGAAGTATTCAGTTATTTACGTCATATGCCATTGAGGTGGGAGCACTAAAATCTTTGAAATCCAAGTTGATTTCTAAAGACCATTACGTTACTTTCTAAACAATTGCAGCATCGGAGATAAATTGAGCTTCATAAAGCACTAAGGTAATTTCCAGAAGTCCACAAGCACAATAAATTTAATCAGGTGATAATAATGGCTATATTTCTGGTGGAAGGCAGAACGCTAACTAAATTTGCAGTCTTCCCAGAAGGACAATATATTGCTCATAAATGTTTACAATTGAAATTCTGAAAATCAAAGAGGACTTGGTACTACTTTAAGCTAGAATTAAGAAAGGGCATACGGTTTGTGAAGACTGTAAAGATAAAGGCCAGTTATGTTAAGTAGAGCGATTTAAATAACAAAGAAGAACAAGCTGACAAGCCAAATTGGTTTTATCAAACTCATCAGTATTCCACTCGTGTCTAAGAAAGAAAACTGCAAAACTCATGCCAAAGTGGAAAGAGTCATCCTAGTTTGCTTTCTGTTGAAGTGATAAAATATCATGACCAAAAGCAGCTTGGGGAGGAAAGGGAGTATTTCGCTTATGGGTTACATCACTGAGGGAGGGCAAGGTGGGAGTTGAAGGCAGAATTCAAGAGACAGGAAGCAAAGTCAGGCCAACACAGAGGAATGCTGCTTACTGGCTTGCCCCTTTCCATGCAGAGCTCAGGCTCAGTTTTCCATGGATGTTCCTTCCTACGATGGGCTGTAGTCTTTCACATCAAGTAAGAGTCAAGAAAATGCCTCACAGACAGAGCTACAAGCCTGTGTCATGGACTAATCCATCAGCTGAGGTCCCTTTTCCCAGCCGACTCTAGGTTATGTCAAGTTGAGAGCTGAGACAGACCATGACAGTAGCCATGTTGCTTTGAATAAAAATGGCCCCCATAGGCACATATATTTGAATGCATGGTCACCAGTTGATAGAACTGTTTGGGAAGGATGAGGGGGTGTTGACTTGTTGAAAGAGTTATCATCTGAGGGTGTTGAGCTTTGAGGTTTCAAAAATCCCACTCTGTTCCTCGTTAGCAACCTCTCTGCCTTCTGTTTATGGATCATGTGTAAGCTTCTAACTAATACAGAAGCACCATGCCTGTCTGCTTCACCATTGCCATGTTACCTCCCATGCTAATCACAGACTAACCTTCAGGCACTGAGATCCTTCAGTTAAAGGCTTTCTTTTATAAGTCGCCTTGGCCATGGAGTTTTGTCAAGGCAATAGTAACAAGTACAGTAACTATCATTTTATTTCATTGATCGTTTATAGGATTTGCCACTGAAAATATGATTTACAGGTACTGAAACTTTACAACAAAAGTTGTGACATGTCAAAATTGTTGATATTGTGATAAATGGTATGGTTGCTGTAGTTTAGATTCTTAGTGTTGCTCAAAGGCCCATATGCTGAAGCTTGGTCCCCAGGTTGGGGCTGCTTGGGGTGGGGTGGAGCCTTTAAGACGTAGGAGGTAGTTGGAGTCGTTAGATCACTAGAGTCATGGTCTTGAAGGCACTGACACACCACAGGCTTGCTCAGGCCATAGCTTTGTGGTCTTAACAATTCATATCTTGAGTATTTCTTAGCTATTTACCCTTACTTAAAAAAAAAAAAGTCATGTCTTCGCCTATGAAAATACCTGATGTGTTCTAGAAGACCAGGTTTAGAGAGAGAGAGAGGCACACTGAACACTTTCCTCTTACTCTGTGTGAAGGTTATCATGGTTCTCTACTGGTAGTGAGAGCAGTTGAGTCCCCTGTATATTATCTTCATGAAATGGGCTCCTTGTCAACTTTGTTCACTGTTCTATTCATGAGCATGGGGACTTCTTTATAGAAATGACATAGAGCTTCTGGTCAGAGTTGGTGCCCTGAGCAGACCTAGGGCTCTAGCTCCAAACCCAGTCCCACAACACCCAGAGGAAGCTTGACTCCCAGGTGCTCTAACATGCCCAGGATCACAGGTGCACTAACACACCCAGGATCACAGAATCTCAGGAGCTTGGTCACATAAGGATTTCAGGATCCTAGAAGCCCCTTGACTCCTAGGAGCTCTGACACAACCAGGACCTCAGGATCCCAGGATCCCAGAATCACACAATCATAGAGACAGCTGGAATCTGAGGAGTTCTGACATAACAGGCTCCAGTCAAAGACAGTGAGGGCAGATAGCACTAGAGATAACCATATGACAAGAGGCAAGCAAAGGAATATAAGCAACAAGAACCAAAGTTACTTGGCATCATCAAAACCCAGTTCTCCCACCATAGCAAGTCCTGTAAAGACCATCACACTGGAAAAGCAAGATTTGGATTTAAAATCACTTCTCAGGATGATGATAGAGGACTTTAAGAAGGACATAAATAACTTCCTTAAAAAATTACAGGAGAACACACGTAAATATGTAGGAACCTGTAAAGAGGAAACACAAAAATCCCTTAAAGAACTGCAGGAAAACACAACCAAACAGGTGAAGGAATTGAACAAAATCATCCAGGATCTAAAAATGGAAATAGACACAAGAAACCATAAAGGGAGACAACCCTGGAGATAAAAACCTAGGAAAGAGATCAGGAGTCAGAGATGCAAGTATCACCAAGAATACAAGAGATAGAAGAGAGAAACTCAGGTGCAGAAGATACCATAGAAAATATTGCAATAACAGTCAAAGAAAATGGAAAAAGCAGAAAGCTCCTAATACAAAACATCCAGGAAATCCAGGACACAATGAGAAGATGAAACCTAAGGATAATAGGTATAGAAGAGAGTGAAGATTCCCAACTTAAGTAAATATCTTCAACAAAATTATAGAAGAAAACTTTCCTAACCTAAAGAAAGAGATGCCCATGAACATACAAGAAGCCTACAGAACTCCAAATAGATTAGACCAGAAAAGAAATTCCTCCTGCCACATAATAATCAAAACACCAAAAGCACAAAATAAAGAGAGAATATTAAAAGCAGTAAGGGGAAAAGGTCAAACAGCATATAAAGGAAGACCTATCAGAATTGCACTAGACTTCTCACCAGAGACTATAAAAGCAAGAAGAAGGGAAAAAAAAAAGCAAGAAGATTCCGGGCAGATGTCATACAGACCATAGGAGAACACAAATGCCAGCCCAGGATACTATGCCCAGAAAAACTCTCAATTATCATAGATGAAATTTACAAGATATATTTTCACAAATCCTGTCCTACAAAGGATAATAGCTAGAATACTTCAACTCACAGAGAGAAACTATATCTTAGAAAAAGCAAGAAAGTAATCTTTCTACAAACCCAATAGAAGGTAGTCACAAAACCATAACTCCACCTCTAACAACAAAAATAACAGGAAGCAGCATTCACTTTTCTTTAATATCTCTTAACATCAAAGGACTCAATTCCCCAATAAAAAGACATAGACTAACAGACTGGATATGTAAACATGACCCAGTTTTGTTGCATACAGGGAACTCACCTCAGTAACAAAGACAAGACACTACCTCAGAGCAAAAGGCTGGAAGACAATTTTCCAAGCAGATGATCCCAAGAAACAAACTGGAGTAGTAATTCTAATATTGAATAAAATTGACTTTCAAACAAAAGTTATCAAAAAAGCTAAGGAAGGACACTTCATATCTTTCAAAGGAAAAATCTACCTAGATGAACTCTCAATTCTGAATGTCTATGCTCTAAATGTAGGGGCACTCACATTCATAAAAGAAACTTTACTAAAGCTCAAAGCACACATTGCACTTCATACAATAATAGTGGGAGATTTCAATACTCTACTCTTAACAATGGACAGATCATTGAAACAGAAACTAAACAGAGACACAGTGAAACTAACAGAAGTTATGAAGCAAATGGATTTAACAGATATTTATAGAACATTTCATCCTAAAACAAAAGAATATACCTTCTTCTCAGCACCTCATGGTACCTTCTCCAAAATTGACCACATAATTAGTCAGAAAACAGGCCTCAACAGATACAAGAAAGTTGAAATAATATCAGATCACCACAGACTAAGGCTGGTCTTCAATAATAACATAAACAATGGAAAGCCTACATATACATGTAAGCTGAACAACACTCTACTCAATGATAACTTGGTCAAGGAAGAAATAATGGAAGAAATTAAAGACTTTTTATAATGTAATGAAAATGAATGCATATAATACCAAAACTTACACAATGAAAGCAGTGATAAGAGGAAATCCTGTAGCTATAAGTGTCTTCAAAAACAAAAACAAAAACTGGAGAGATCATACACTAGCCGCTTGACAGCACACCTGAAAGCTCTAGAAAAAGGAGAAGCAAATACACCCAAGAGAAGTAGACAGCATGAAGCAATCAAACTCAGGGCTGGAATCCACCAAGTAGAAACAAAAAGAACTATACAAAGAATTAACAAAACTAGGAGCTGATTCTTTGTGAAAATCAACAAGATAGATAAACCCTTAGCCAGACTAACTAGAGAGCATAGAGATAGTATTCAGAATAATAAAATCAGAAATAAAAAGAGAGACATTACAATGGAAACTGAGGAAATCCAAACAATCATCAGATCCTATTACAAAAGCCTATACTCAACCAAATTGGAAAATCTGGATGAAATGGACAATTTCCTAGACAGATATCGGGTGCTAAAGTTAGATCAGGATCAGATAAACCGTCTAAACAGTTCAATAACCTCTAAAGAAATAGAAGCAGTCATTAAAAGTCTCCCAATCAAAAAACCCAGAACCAGATGGTTTTAGTGCAGAATTCTATCAGACCTTCAAAGAAGATCTAATACCAAATTCTCATAAACCAAATCCAAGAACACATCAAAATGATCACTCACCATGATCAAACAGGCTTCATCCTGTAGGGACGGTTCAATACACGGAAATCCATCAATGTAATCCACTACATAAACAAACTCAAAGAAAAAAAACCCACACGATCATTTCATGAGATGCTGAAAAAGCATTTGACAAAATTTAACATCCCCTCATGTTAAAACTTTTGGAAGGATCTGAAATTCAAGGCCCATACCTAAACATAGTAAAAGCAATATACAGCAAGCCAGTAGCCAACATCAAAGGAAATGGAGAGAAACATGAAACAATCTCATTAAAGTCAGGGACAAGACAAGGCTGCTCACTCTCTTCCTACCTATTCAATATCATACTCAAAGTCCTAGATAGCTCAATTAGACAACAAAAGGAGATCAAAGGGATACAAATTGGAAGTGAAGAAGTCAAAATAACACTGTTTGTAGATGATATGATAGTATACTTAAGTGACCCCAAAAATTCCACCAGAGAACTCCTAAACCTGATAAACAACTTCATCAAAGTGGCTGAATACAAAATTAACTCAAACAAATCAGTAGCCTTCCTCTACTCAAAGGATAAACAGACTGAAAAAGAAATTAAGGAAATGCCACCCTTCACAATAGTCACAAACAATATAAAATATCTTTGTGTGACTCTAACCAAGCAAGTGAAAGATCTGTATGACAAGAACTTCAAGTCTCTGAAGAAAGAAATTGAAGAAGATCTCAGAAGATGGAGAGGTCTCCCATGCTCATGGATTGACAGGATTAATATAGTAAAAATGTCCATCTTGTTGAAAGCAATCTACAGATTCAATGCAATCCCAATCAAAATTCCAATCCAATTTTTCATAGAGTTAGAAAGAGAAATTTGCAAATTCATTTGGAATAACAAAAAATCCAGGATAGTGAAAACTATTCTCAACAATAAAAGAACTTCTGGGAGAATCACTATCCCTGACCTCAAGCTGTATTGTAGAGCAATAGTGATAAAACTGTGCGGTATAGAGACAGGTAGGAAGATCAATTGAATAGAATTGAAGACCCAGAAATGAATCCACACACTTATGGTCACTTTATCTTTGACAAAGATGCTGAAACCATCCAGTGGAAAAAAGAACATTTTTAACAAATGGTGCTGGTTCAATTGTAGGTCAACATGTAGAAGAATGCAAGTCAATCCATTCTTATGTCCTTAAACAAAGTTCAAGTCCATGTGGATCAAAGACCTCTACATAAAACCAGATACACTGAAACTAATAGAGGAGAAAGTGGGGAAAAGCCTCAAACACATGGGCACAAAAAATTCCTGAACAGAACACCAATGGGTTATGCTCTAAGATCAAGAATTGACAAATGGAAGCTCATAAAATTGCAAAGCTTCTGTAAGGAAAAGGATTCTGTGACTAGGAAAAAGGGGTGACCAACAGATTTGGAAAAGATCTTGACCAATCCCACATCTGACAGAGGGCTAATATCCAATAAATACAAAGAACTCAAGAAGTTAGACTCCAGAGAATCAAACAATCCTATTAAGAAATTGGGTATAGAGCTAAACAAAAGTTTTTCAACTGAGGAAACTCGAATGATCGTAAAGCACCTAAAGAAATGTTCAACATCTTTAGTCATCAGGGAAATGCAAATCAAAACAACCCTGAGATTCCATCTCACACCAGTCAGAATGGCTAAGATCAAAAACTCAGGTGACAGCAGATGCTGGCGAAGATGTGGAGAAAGAGGAACACTCCTCCATTGTTGATGGGATTGCAAGCTGGTACAACCACTCTGGAAATAAGTCTGGGAGTTCCTCAGAAAATTGGACATAGTTTTACCTGAGGATCCAGCATTGCCAATTCTTGGCATATACCCAAAAGAATGTAAGAAGGACACATGCTCCACTATATTCATAGCAGCCTTATTTATAATAGCCAGAAGGTGGAAATAACTCAGATGTTCTTCAACAGAGGAATGGTTACAGAAAATGTGGTACATTTACACAATGGAGTACTACTCAGCTATTAAAAACAATGAATTCATGAAATTCTTAGGCAAATGGATGGAACTAGAAAATATTATCCTGAGTGAGGTAACCCAGTCACAAAAGAACACACATGGTATGCACTCACTGATAAGTGGATATTATCCCCAAATCTCGGAATACCCAAGATACAATTCAGAGACCACATGAAGCTCAAGAAGAAGGAAGACCAAAATGTGGGTGCTTAGGTCCTTCTTAGAAGAGGAAACAAAATACTTAAGAGATGAAATATGGAGACAAAGTGTGGAGCAGAGACTGAAGGAAAGGCCATCCAGAGACTTCCCCACCTGGGAATCCATCCCACATACAGTCACCAAATGCAGACACTATTGTAGATACCAAGAAATGTATGTGACAGGAGGCTGATATAGCTGTCTCCTGAGAGACTCTGAGAGAGCCTTGGTCATATATGTAGCAGAGGATGGTCTTTTGGGCATATATGGCCCTTGGTCCTGTGAAAGCTTGATGCCCCATTGTAGGGGAATTCGAGGGTGGGGAAGCAGGAGTGGGTGGGTGGGTAAGTGGGGGAACACCCTCATAGAAACAGAAAGAGGGGGGATGGTATAGGCCATTTCCACGGGGGGTGGGCAGGGAACCGGGAAAGGGGTTAACATTTGATATGTAAATAAAGAAAATATCCACTAAAAAAAGCCAAAAAAAGAAAAAGAAATAACATAGACAGAATACTCATTGGAAGAATGAAGAATACACTAGTAGCTTTGCCATTAAACTTGTTTTCTGTTTTTATATTTTTAAGATTTATTTATTTATTTATTTGTATTATTAAGACAGCGTCTCATCGTATATCTTGGCTGAATTAGAACTCACAACTTAGAGCAGGCTGGACTCGAACTCACAGAGTTCCATCTGTTACTATTATTATTAATCAACAGCATCACTGCCACGAATTGAAATGTCACTTCTCCTCTTGTGTTGCCAGTGCCCTGGACTACTCGCTGCTGACACTACCTGCCCTTGGAGGTTGGAGATGAGGTGGCACAGAGACAAAGACACAGACTCCAGGAACAGGTGAGAAAAAAGGAGCAAACTCTCTGAACACTCCCACAAGCTCCTTTAATACCCTCCATCTGCACCCTATTGGTCCACAAAAAGAATTTCTTCTAAACAGCAGTTCCTGATTGGCTGGCATTGTCTGCACCAGCAATCCTTGGTCTCTCAGGCAGTCCTTGATTAGATCCTCCTGCAGGAGATGTTTTTGAAGCTTTGTCCCTCCACCCCTGCCCCAGTGCTAACATAGAGGTGGCTCTGCTGATCCTGCTACACTCTTGGCCCATCTTTCTGGGATGATACAGAAATCTGACGTTTGCTACAGGATGGAAAGCTCCAAGAGTATAGCTACTGTGGGGCTTTAAGAGTCGTGGATACAATGATTCCAACCTCAGATTGATACTAGGAACTTATTGTTGGAGCTGCACTCTGTGCACCTCAACTCAGCTATGTGTTTAGGTGAGCTCAGTAACTGGCCTGCTTTTGCTTCCTTTTTACCAGCTGTGAGACTGTGAACCATTTTATTGATCTCCACACTGTTTGGTGCTTTAAGTTACTGATGATAGGGAGATAACAGCATTTATCACCTGTTTCTTTTCCACTTCACCTATTTAATAATTTAAAGAACTGTAACCTTATGTATACAGAATGTGGTTCCTTATTAAATCTCTATGGTGTCCCGGGCTTTGTGTAGGGTAGATATAGCTGCAGAAAATAAAATAAAGTTACTAAAAATACATGATGTCCTTCTTAGCTTCTCTGTCATTGTGATGAAAATTTGACCAAAAGCAGTTTGTGGAGGAAAAGGTTTGTTCCATCGTACATCTTAGAGTCCACAATGGTCAGAAGCCATGGCAGGAGTCTGGAGGCAGGAACCAGTATTAGGCCGTGGAAGAATGCTTCTTATTGGCTCTGTCTCTGTGTCATGCTTTCTTATATAACTCCAGATGACCTGCTTAGGGGTGACACCACCCTCAGTGGGATGGGACCTCCATCATCAGCCATCATGGAAAAATGAGTCACAGATAATACTCGGTTTGAGGTCCCCTCTTCCTAAAATGACTCTAGTCTGAAAATCACAGACAAGAAATGGAAATTTTGACCAGTTATCCTTTTAGCTTAAATCCAAACTGAGGTGGTGTGTAAATCAAAGACTTTCTCCTGTGGAAGTTGGTGGCATAGTGTAAAGGTTCTGAAGTCTCACAGCTCAGCTTAAATGTAAACCAGCCAGTTCCACATCTGAAGTCCCAGGGAATTACAATGGGATTACAGAATTATGAATATTGAATATTTTAGATAAAACGTCTCAGATAAAAACACATACTTTGTGCATATATGTCAGTGTATTAGAATTGTATGGATTTAAGATAGACCTTGGATTAAAGGCTTTTAGCTCTTAACTCGTGTGTGTGTGTGTGTGTGTGTATATGTGTGTGTGTGTGTGTGTGTGTGTGATTATATATAGGTATGTGCGTGTGAATTTTGGTGCTTGTGGAAGCCAGAAGATGGCACAGGATCATTTGGGGCTGGAGTTATGGGTGTTTGTCAGCAGCTGTATTTGGAGCCTGTGGATTGAACTTGGGGTCTTCTGCAAGAGCAACAAAAGTTCTCAACCACTGAGCCACCACTCCAGCCTCTGAGTACTTTAATTTATGTGAACCACATCACTGGTGATTTGTGAACTATAACAGTCAAAAAATTGTTATATCAACATGCAAATTAGAGTCACATTTTTTTTCTTCCTGTCGCTGTGTGGCAATAAAATATTATGATTTTAGCTTTTTCAGCAACATGGAGGGAAATTTGAAGAAACATAGGCTCATTAGTGTTGAGGTATCAGTTGGACTTTGTGATATTGCTCTGCCTAGACTTTAGACCCACAACCAGCCCTGGAACTGTCAACAACGCCTGAACTAGAAGCAGACTCGGGAGAAGTTTCTAAACAGCTCTCTTTTGGCCTCATTATGTTATATCCCACACTGATATACTGCACACTGAGGTGCCACCTAGCATTTTTTTTATGATGAAACACCTCTCATACTATATATAAAAGAAGTCACATGTGAGAAATCTGTCATCTGATGGAAATGACAGAGCATTGGGATTTTTGCTTAAAGCCGGTAATTGGAAGATTCTGTAGATGAAACCTGACAGAATATCAAAGTTCACTGCAAACTGTGCGATTTGGGTTGGGGGTATCTCAAGACATCACACAGGGCACATCTAACAGCATGAAATTACATCATTAAGGCACACTCATCCCTTTCTCCGCAGATTAGGATATGCAGTTATGAATATCAATCTAGCCAGATTTAAGCAACGCTGGTGGGGACATAAATAGTCTTCTAACGGGGAAAGAACGGTGCTATTTTTCTGCTATCAGTGGCGGCTCTAATATACATTTGTGTTTCTTTCGGTTTCGAAGTAGGTTTGTGGGTGTGCATGTGATGACCTCAATAGGTCTCTCGAAAACTGTTTTCTTAAGAAACCAAGTGGCCTGTTGAGCTGAGTGTATTAGTCATTCCTGGATGCTGTAGCCGAATAATGCCGTAAGTACCATATATCGAGTGTGTTTAAACCACAGCAGCCAAGAGGTTTAAGTTCAAGAAGAGCGTCTGCCTAAAACGTAGTCAGTTTCCTTCAGGCTGTATTCCAACAGAGACGAGGGAAGGAAACAGAGAGAAGGGATATCTACCTCTTCTTAAGTGAGTATTGATTTAATAAGAACCCTGCTCTCTGATTTCTTCTAAATCTAAGTGTACACCATTTGACTATCTCCCAATCCTGTCCCTTGAAGGTCAAGACTTCAACTTTTGACTTTTGGGATATAGGAGACAAATGTCCAGTCCATCACCCTAAGGTTTCAGTTACAAGTTCATGTTATTGTTTCAGTCTGGATTATTAAGGAATTTTATAACAATATTTTATCTTGTTTTAATAACTATGCTGAAATAAACACTTGCTCATTAAGCTAAGTAATTCCAACTTGTCAGTGAGCCATCATGATAGAGCTATGGTCCTTAAAGGTGTTAATGTATCATATTGAAACCCACATTCAGAAAGTCTTACCTTCCGGGATAATTTTCCTGGAGTGTCCCCGTTTTTCTGAAGATGAAGTTGAATGACAGATTTATTTTTCTGAAATATTTTGTGACTCCCTAGATAGTGATCCCTGGAGAGGAAGAAGGAGAGGCATAATCATATTTTTACAAAATACTACACACTGTGTAAAGGCATGCTTCCCAGGTGATTTCATTGCCTTGTTTGCTTAAAACTTGGTCTGACACAGTCTGGTAATGGTAAGTTGTGAGTGCATGCATGCATACGTGTTTATCCATACATATATGTGTGTACACATATATGTATGAATGTATATATTATTTGTGTAATGTGTAGAAATGAATGCTGAAAGAGTATGCATCTCTAGCTACATATGACAACATACTGCATGAAGGTAGAAAATTATAAAATTTCTATTTAATATTTCTATTAATTATAAATGGACATATTAAATTAAAGGATACTCTATATGTGGTCAGAGTTGGTTTCAGCCAGCCACCTCAACATGCTGCAGGGCGGGCTAATTGATGCCATGATGTCTGTGGGGACCATTTTGTAAGCAGGGTGATGTTGTGAAAACAGAGTTTGCTTTGCAGACATATTTACCAGTTCTATTGCATTAGCTATGGCAACTAAACTCAACTATCTCGAGTTAAATGCCGTCTTCCTTAAAACCGATATATTAATATCTAGATCAAAAGATTAACAAGAAAATTCTGCTTAATTGATTTCATTATTATTAATACATTTAGGTGTCTGTTTGCATCCTAATGAAAGAAAGATAGAAAAAGTGTGGCTTTGGGTGGGTGGAGTATTGAAAAGGACCTTTGAGGATCCGAGAGAGGGGAAACCACAATCAGAATATATTGTAATAAAAATCTATTTTCAATAAAAAAGAAAGAAAATTAAATATAAGCCCTCATTTTGTATTTTGGGTGTACAAATCTGCATTATTTTTTTCTGTCTCTCCACATTTTTTCCCTGTAAATGTTTTTCCAAATTTAAATTACATGATGGGTAAAATTAATTTCCAATTTAAAATGTGCTGTATTAAAAAAAAAAAACGGACCCGTCTGTGAAATGAAGGATTGCTGCTGTCTCTCAATATCAATTTTGACAACATGTTGAAATAATACTCAATGCGTATATTAAATGTATGTGAGATAAATACAACACCGAAGTGTTTTCCGATTTGTTATCATGATCTGTAAAATACATTTGAAATCATGTGACCTTTTATTAGCTCCTTCTGTTCTAAAGGAAACGAGAGAAAGGATAAAGAAAGCATTGGAGAAGAGAAGAAAAGATGATGTTCTGAGAGAGGCCAGGAGAGGAGGACTCTCTGGGGGAAGCACCTTCACTATAACCAATGCTGAGGAAGAGTAAAGAGTCAGATGCTGCCATCTCAATTAAGTGTAAACACAGGTAACATTTTCAAAGGAGGCTTCCAGTTACTATAGGACTTCTTTTTCATTTCTTTTTTTTTAAAAAATGTATTTTTTTTTAATTCTCTTGAGTCTAGCGTTTTCCATTGTAGCTGTCAATTCTATTTTCTTTGGCTCTTAGTTATTAAAAGGGATGAATGGTGCTAATGTATTCAGCTCACAGGATCCTGGCTAAATACAAAAATACATGACAGATAACCAAAAAAGAAAATTTCACGTAGTCATTTGGGGCCTTTATACTGATAACTTATTAAATATCTGGGACAGTCTAACAGTGTAAACAAGAACAGTATTCTGTTAACATGTTCTAAATTATCTACAAGTTTAAAAATATTACTTATTTTAATTTATGTGTATGAGTATTTTATCTGATATATATTTGTACATCAGCAAGTCTGTGCACCATGGAAATGCTGGGTGGCAATGGAAGCCAGAAGACGGTATCAAATTCCCTGGAATTAGAGTTGCAGATGGTTGTGAGTCACCATGTGCATGTTGAGAATTGAACTCGGGATCTTTAGAAGAGTAGCCTTGTGCACTTAACCACTGAGCCATCTCTCCAGCCCCTCTTTACTATTTTTTATTGAGAATTTATAATTGTCATTCTTTTATCTAACTGCTACATTACTTTAGATTTAGTTTAGTATATGGTTTTTCACAACCTAGCGTTGAGCTGTTCAGTAGAGTGGCCATTGGACACCCACTGCCATTTGTGTATTAAAGTGGGCTAAATTAAGATTCATATGCTTCTGAGGAGGTTTACCATAAGGCACAATATGAAATATCTCAGTAACAACTGCCTATACATTGACATAATATTCCTGCCTGTTTCTTTATAAAACAAAAGAGCTAGAAATGAGGCATACCAGTTAAAAGCACTTGCTAGTATTCCAAATGATCCGAGTTTGGTTCTTGGCACTCACATCAGGAGGCTCACAATAGCCTATAACTGCAGCTCTAGGCATTCAGCCCCTGGCTCTAACCTCCACCATCACCAGAATACAGTAGGGAGTACATGCACACAGATAAACGATACACATAATATCACAGATACACAGAAATAAATGATAAAGTGAATATTTTTAAATGTATGAATATACTTCTACATTTGCTTCTTTTTCTATTTTTTTTGTGACTTGAGAAAAACAATATTAGGTCATGGGATATTTCTGTTGGATCATATTAGGCTAGAAATGATGAAAGAGAAGTCCAAGGCAGGCATGAAAGAACACTTAAGTAGGTGCTCTGTGGAGTACTGCGGACAAGAAAGAAGACAATCAATTGCTGTCTGGGGATTCTAGGGCCCAGAGAGAAATAGAAAGTTTAGTGTATCAAGAGAGAGAAAGGCATAGTATGGCAACAGAGGTAGTAGGCATTATAGAGAAGGTGTGAGTACCAAGGAAACCGGCCATGTTGGCAACGTCACATCATAGAGTGTGAGCACTGAAATCACAGTGTCAGCTTGGATGTCTAGATTTTACACAGCTCTGCTTGGCTTAGGTCTTGATAATTCTGTATAAAACTATGTTTTCAATGAATCAGATTTCTAGGATAAAGGTGTAAGTTCATTCCTTTTTCTTCTTCATGTCTACCAGCTTATCAAAACTTCTGCACATTCATTATTTACTCTCCCAATAAATCCTTGATCCTAGCTGTCGGCTACTTGCTATGCTAGACCCAGCGAAGCACATAGGTGACGTTTAAGATGAACACTGAAAGGTTAAATACATGTACATAGTTACCCTGTTTCCTACTCATGAATAGCTCACGTTCTTTGAAAGTCTTTGATGGTGTTATTTATGAAAATGGGAATAATAAATAAACATAATATCAAAGCAATATGCAAAGATTTATATCTGTGTTTTGGGAAAAGGGATAATAGCAGACGTACATGTGTGAATATTGGTTCTCTTTATAGTGGGTACACCACGTAAATCTACACTTGCAAGGGTGCTGTCTGTGAAATAAACATGTACCACCATTTTGTAGGATGGTAAGTTTCAAAGAGTTATTTTCTTTTTATTATTTTGAGACAAGATCTGTGTGGTACCTTTGAGAAATGTTCCTGTCAACTAGATTGTTTGAGTACTTGGTCCTTGATTAGTACTCTGTTCAGAAAGGTTTGGGAAGCTATAGGATGTGGGTCCTTATTGTAGGAAGTATGTCTCTGGGGTGGGCTTTGAGACCAGACTGTCTCTCCCACCCTCCATCCTGCCCTCCTCCCTCTCCCTCTCCCTCTCCCTCTCCCTCTCCCTCTCCCTCTCCCTCTCCCTCTGTCTCTCC